>NC_092117.1:27045592-27204845 GCF_045679555.1 Salvelinus alpinus
TTACTTTAATAAACTCATTATGTCATTTAACCACGCTGCAAATTGGTTCTCTGATCCATGCTCCGCCTCGGTAGAGGAGGAGGAAGAAGTAGAAGTCCGTTACAGACACAACCCACCAAACCCGGACCAAGCAGCGGGACCACGAACAGTGGTCCACGAAACAGGAATCCTGGACATGGGATGAAGTATTGGAGGGAAAAGGACACTGGGCTCACATTGGGGAATATCGCCGCGCTCGTGAGGAGATGGAGGCAGCGAGAGCCCAAGAGCGGTGGTATGAGGAGGCAGCAAGGAGACGTGGCTGGAAGCCCGTGAAGAAACCCCAAAAATTTCTTGGGGTGGGGCTAAGAGGTAGTGGGCCGAGGGCAGGTAGGAGACCTGCGCCCACTTCCCAGGCTAACCGTGGAGAGCGGGAGTACGGGCAGACACCGTGTTACGCAGTAGAGCGCACGGTGTCTCCTGTACGTGTTCATAGCCCGGTGTGGGTTATTCCACCTCCCCGCACTGGTAGGGCTAGAGTGAACATTGAGCCAGGTGCCATGAAGCCGGCTCAACGCGTCTGGTCTCCAGTGCGTCTCCTCGGGCCGGCATACATGGCACCAGCCTTACGCATGGTGTCCCCGGTTCGCCTACATAGCCCGGTGCGGGTTATTCCACCTCCCCGCACTGGTCGGGCGACGGGGAGCATTCAACCAGGTACGGTTGGGCAGGCTCAATGCTCAAGGGAGCCAGTAAGCCTGCACGGTCCGGTATTTCCGGCGCTACCTCCCCGTCCGCCAGCCAGGATCAGCCAGAGCCGTCCGCCAGCCAGGATCAGCCAGAGCCGTCCGCCAGCCAGGATCAGCCAGAGCCGTCCGCCAGCCAGGATCAGCCAGAGCCGTCCGCCAGCCTTGACCAGCCAGAGCTGTCAGCCAGCCTTGACCAGCCAGAGCCGTCAGCCAGCCATGACCAGCCAGAGCCGTCAGCCAGCCATGACCAGCCAGAGCCGTCAGCCAGCCATGACCAGCCAGAGCCGTCAGCCAGCCATGACCAGCCAGAGCCGTCAGCCAGCCATGAGCAGCCAGAGCCGCCAGCGAGCCATGAGCAGACAGAGCCGTCAGCGAGCCATGAGCAGCCAGAGCCGTCAGCGAGCCATGAGCAGCCAGAGCCGCCAGCCAGCCATGAGCGTCCAGAGCCGTCAGCCAGCCATGAGCGTCCAGAGCCGTCAGCCAGCCATGAGCGTCCAGAGCCGTCAGCCAGCCATGAGCGTCCAGAGCCGTCAGCCAGCCATGAGCGTCCAGAGCCGCCAGCCAGCCATGAGCGTCCAGAGCCGCCAGCCAGCCATGAGCGTCCAGAGCCGCCAGCAACTCAAGCAAAACACCAGTCTCAATGTCAACAGTGAAGAGGCGACTCCGGGACGCTGTCATTCTAGGCAGAGTTCCTCTATCCAGTGTCTGTGTTCTTTTGCCCATCTTAATCTTTTATTTTTATTGGCCAGTCTGAGATATGGCTTTTTCTTTGCAACTCTGCCTAGAAGGCCAGAATCCCGGAGTTGCCTCTTCACTGTTGATGTTGAGACTGGTGTTTTGCGGGTACTATTTAATGAAGCTGCCAGTTGAAGACTTGTGAGGCATCTGTTTCTCAAACTAGACACTCCAATGCACTTGTCCTCTTGCTCAGTTGTGCACCGGGGCCTCCCACTCCTCTTTCTATTCTGGTTAGAGCTAGTTTCCACTGTTCTGTGAAGGGAGTAGTACACAGCATTGTATGAGATCTTCAGTTTCTTGGCAATTTCTCGTATGGAATAGCCTTCATTTCTCAGAACAAAAATAGACTGACGAGTTTCAGAAGAAAGTTCTTTGTTTCTGGCCATTTTGAGCCCGTAATCAAACCCACAAACGCTGAATCTCTAGATATTCAACTAGTCTAAAGAAGGCCAGTTTTACTGCTTTTTTAAATCAGAACAACAGTTTTCAGCTGTGCTAACATAATTGCAAAAGGGTTTTCTAATGATCAATTAGCCTTTTAAAATGATAAACCTGGATTAGCAAACACAACGTACCATTGGAACACAGGAGTGATGGTTGCTGATAATGGGCCTCTGTACGCCTATGTAGATATTCCATTACAAATCAGATGTTTCCAGCTACAATAGTCATTTACAACATTAACAATGTCTACACTGTATTTCTGATCAATTTGATGTTATTTTAATGGACAAAAAAACTTTTGAACGGTAGTGTATGTGTCATGTGTTATGTACAGTGTTATGACTATGTTATTACAGGTTATGACACGTTATGTCAGCTGTTATGACATATTATGACATAGTTATGATCGTTTCATAACTTGTTATGACGCTGGGTGACAAGTAAAGTGTTACCTAAACTTGTTGATATGATTATACCTTCTGACCTTCCTAAAACCCTTGTGAGCAAGCAAAACCCTTGAGTTCCAACCCTAGTTTCCAGCCCCAACCATAGTCTCTTGTGACCAGCGAGTTTAGAAGATTTGGTTCTGGGTTCAGAGATTCCCACAACCCAAGAGGTTGCTCCCGAGTGGCCCAGCGGTCTAAGGCACTGCATCTCAGTGCAAGAGATGTAACTACAGTCCATGGTTCGAATCCAGGCTGTATCACATCCGGCTGTGATTGTGAGTCTCATAGGGCGGCACACAATTAGCCCAGCGTCGTCAGGTTTGGCTGTCATTGTAAATAAGAATTTGTTCTTATTAAAGGTAAAAGGTAAAATAAAAAAATTGGGTAACTGTGTTAACCTCAAAGTAACAGTCAACTGGTGTTGGACAGGAGACGGATGAATACATTTTGGTTGGAGAACAGTACACATACCTCATCTGGGTTCAAATACATGTATATTGGATTCTTTGTTATTTATTATTAATTAACTTATTATTAATACTTATTCTATGTGTATTTGAAAATGTTCAAATAATGTGTCCAAATCAACTACTTCCATTGGAAGTATTTCAAAGTATTTTAATAAATAGCCTACAATTTGAAAATATTTTCAAATACTTATTTCCAAATACATTATTTTCAAATACCAAACAAACCTGGGTTCAAATCAATGATGTGTATAAACCTTGGAATGCTTATGCTATAATTTGGCCAATGAGAGGCTTTGAAGCCACCGGCCACCATATTGGTACTCCTCAGAAGGAACAGTCCTCCATCAATAGGAATGAACGGAATTATACAGTATTTCCCAAAAAATGTTTCAAGGAAGAAATTACATGTATTTAAGTATTTCTTTGTTGAAGGGAGGACAGTAACATCAGTACAAAAAAAAACAATACTTTAAGGAATACGTCTTCATATGTTATTAATTTTTATGTTCAGTTCACATAATATAATTTAAATGTATGCATTAAGGTGTCTGTAATATACTTGTCAAAACGAAATGCAAACATTAATAGATGCCTTTCTATATCTTCCAGGATTCTTAACATTGAGGACAAGTACCAAAACGGCTGTGCAGTGGATTCAAAACAGCGGCCCCTGTCAGTCAACTAGGGTTAATACCAATCATTGGTTCAAATGCATCAGAGTACTTACATGTATAAAAAAAAATACTGGGTATTCAAGTATTTTCAAATACATGCCATTACTTTCCAAATGTATTTCCAAATGGATTCCAATATTCAACTACTTGTGTTGAATATTTGTACAGTGCATTCGGAAAGTTCAGACACCTTCACTTTTTGCACATTTTGTTACGTTACAGCCTTATTCTATAATCGATTTTCAAAAAAAAATCCTCATCAATCTACACACAATACCCCATAATGACAAAGCGAAAACTTTTTTTTTATATATGTTTGCAAATTTATTAAAAATAAAAAACAGAAATACCTTATTTACATAAGTATTCAGACCCTTTGCTATGAGATTCGAAATTCAGTTCAGGTGCATCCTGTTTCCATTGATCATCCTTGAGATGTTTCTACAACTTGATTGGAGTCCACCTGTCGTAATTTCAATTGATTGGACATGATTTGGAAAGGCTCACATCTGTCTATATGAGGTCCCACAGTTGACAGTGCATGTCAGAGCAAAAACCGAGTCATGAGGTCGAAGGAATTGTCCGTAGAGCTCCGAGACAGGATTGTGTCGAGGCACAGATCTGGGGAAGGGTACCAAAACATGTCTGCAGCATTGAAGATCCCCAAGAACACGGTGAAGCATGGTGGTGGCAGCATCATGCTGTAGGGATGTTTTTCAGCTGCAGGGACTCGGAGACTAGTCAGGATCGAGGGAAAGATGAATGGAGTAAAGTACAGAGAGATCCTTGATGAAAACCTGCTCCAGAGCGTTCAGGACCTCAGACTGAGGTGAAGGTTTACCTTCCAACACAACAACGACCCTAAGCACACAGCCAAGACAACGCTGGAGTGGCTTCGGGACAAGTCTCTGTATGTCCTTGAGTGGCCCAGCCAGAACCCGGAATTGAACCTGATCGAACATCTCTGGAGAGACCTGAAAATAGCTGTGCAGCGACACTCCCCATCCAACCTGACAGAGCCTGAGAGGATCTGCAGAGAAGAATGTAAGAAACTCCCCAAATACAGGTGTGCCAAGCTTGTAGTGTCATACCCAAGAAGACTCGAAGCTGTAATCACTGCTAAAGGTGCTTCAACAAAGTAAAGGGTCTGAATACTTATGCAAATGTAATATTTCAGTTTTAATGTTTCATACATTTGTTAAAATTGATCAATTGTTTTTGCTTTGTTATAATGGCAGTACAATGTAATACATTTTAGAATAAGGCTGTAACATAACAAAAAGTCAAGGGGTCTGAATATTTTCCGAATGCACTGTATATCCTAATACTTTCTTCCAAATGTCTTTGAAAGTAATTTAAATTCCCTAAATAGTATTTGAACCCAGGTCTGACACACACACACCCCGAGCTGGCAAGGTGAACAAATCTACCGTTCTGCCCTTGAGCAAGGCAGTTAAACCTCAACAAAAACTGTTCCTTGGGCGCCATATGACGTGGACGTCGATTAAGGCAGCCCCTTCACCTCTCTGATTCAGATGGGTTGGGTTAAATGAGGAAGACACATTTTGGTTGAATGCATTCAGTTGTGCAACTGACTAAGTATGCCCTTTCCTCCACTTTCACATGTTTTCAGAATGGCCTTTCTGTGAAAAGGGTCTGTGACGTTGCTTAGTAACAGAGTGCAAAAACAAACAGCTCTGGCTAAAAGTAGGACCCTGATGGGGAAGAAGTAGCATTTACCTAGAGAGGAGTACTCTACCTAGAGAGGAGCACTCTGCCTAGAGAGGAGTACTCTGCCTAGGGAGGAGTACTCTGCCTAGAGAGGAGTACTCTGCCTAGAGAGTACTCTGCCTAGAGAGGAGTACTCTACCTAGAGAGGAGCACTCTGCCGAGAGAGGAGCACTCTACCTAGAGAGGAGCACTCTACCTAGAGAGGAGCACTCTGCCTAGAGAGGAGCACTCTGCCTAGAGAGGAGCACTCTGCCTAGAGAGGAGCACTCTGCCTAGAGAGGAGCACTCTGCCTAGAGAGGAGCACTCTACCTAGAGAGGAGCACTCTGCCTAGAGAGGAGCACTCTACCTAGAGAGGAGCACTCTGCCTAGAGAGGAGCACTCTGCCTAGAGAGGAGCACTCTACCTAGAGAGGAGTACTTTGCCTAGAGAGGAGCACTCTGCCTAGAGACGAGTACTCTGCCTAGAGAGGAGTACTTTGCCTAGAGAGGAGCACACAAACATGCACATGCACACACAGACACAGACAAACACAGATACACAGACATGCACACACAGACACACAAAGTATCTCATTGAGTTTGAAGACTGGGTGACTGGGTGTTGTTATCATTATGTAATCTGTCAGAATGGAAATAACCACAAAAAAAGTGTTGTCAATTTTTACAGTTCACCTGGGATGCAAAGAATTATGCCTACACCACTGTGATATGTGGCCATGAGTGGTTCCACGTGTGCTGCACATGTGGTACACAGGCCTTTTGTAGCCTGGCGGGTAGGAGCGTTGGGCCAGTAACCGAAAGGTTGTTGGATCGAATCCCCGAGCTGACAAGGTAAAAATCTGTCGTATTCTGCCCCTGAGCAAGGCAGTTAACATACCGTTCCCCGGGCGCTGAAGACGTGGATGTCAATTAAGGCAGCCCCCCCGCACCTCTCTGATTCAGAGGGGTTGGGTTAAATGCGGAAGACACATTTCAGTTGAAGACATTCAGATGTACAACTGACTAAGTATCCCCCTTTCCCTTTTAAAACATGCCTGAGTCACACCAATTGTGTACCACCTTATGTTTTCTGTCCTTCACTTGCATTCTTACACAACCCTGATGTCTCCAATACACTTCCATGGCACTAATTTGTCCTCTCTCCCTCTCTCTGTTAAACACATTATGTGTAGGCCTACTCTAAAAGTGATGACATCTCCTGCAGTATGACTTTGTCTGCTTTTGTTTGTTAAAGATACTGTATACCGTTGTCTGCCTAGCTATTTTCATTAAAAACCCACATACTCTGAAACACATACACCCCCCTGGTTAGAAAAGCACTGTCACAAATCTACCTTAAACAATAGCTAGGTTTCCGTCCAATTGGCAACAGATTTTTATGCTAATATTCTAAAATCTGCATGAAGAACACAAGTACATTTCCCCATCAGTGGCATGTTTCCACCAAACTGACTTGTTGCAGATAAACATCAGCGTGTGATGACGTAGTGCACACAAAATGTACTTTTTCGCTTAAGTTTTCATGTACCAAATAAACATCTATAAAGTTCAATGTGTTTCCATTGCACTTTCAACTGTCACAAACAACAGTATGGAAGAAAAGTTTGAAAATGTCTGCACTCACTACAGTAAGTTGCTCTGGATAAAAGTGACAGCTAAATGGCTAAAATGTCAAAACTGTTGAGTTAAATAGCGAATGTGCCGACTCTGGTCTTGGCACGTGGTGCTCTAGTCAACAGCTCGCAGATATAGTGCAGGTAGGTTAGTCTACATGATGAGATAATTATGGATTAGAGCGAGAATATTTTTATTTGTCAAACAGCAGTCAAGCATCGATCATCATGTCACTAGAATAAGACCCTCAATATTTATTGGACTGGACCATCATAAAGGCATTTCCACCACCATTTCTCGCATAATACATTTTACTGACACAAAAAGATCCCACCTTGTCAAACAACAAATTATCTGTCTGCTTTTATAAAATTGTACTAAAGCTTCCTGCTTCCATCACAGCTGTCGTGATTTTTTAAAATACGGTATAACTTTACTCGCATAAAAACTGTTTAGTTTATAACCCTGCTTACATTCGACTAAAGATATGAACTCTTTATCACGTTTTAGGGAAGACACAGATGCAGACAGTGTCGAAGTCACAAAATGTTATTACTAGAACCGGTGTAGGCAAAATAACAGATCAAGGGCAGGCAGAGATCGTCAATCCAGATCAGAGTCCAAAAGGTACAGAATGGCAGGCAGTCTCAGGGTCAGGGCAGGCAGAGGTCAATAATCCAGTGTGGTGTGACAAGGTACAGAACGGCAGGCAGGCTCAGGGTCAGGGCAGGCAGAGGTCAATAATCCAGTGTGGTGTGACAAGGTACAGAACGGCAGGCATGCTCAGGGTCAGGGCAGGCAGAGGTCAATAATCCAGTGTGGTGTGACAAGGTACAGAACGGCAGGCAGGCTCAGGGTCAGGGCAGGCAGAGGTCAATAATCCAGTGTAGTGTGACAAGGTACAGAACGGCAGGCAGGCTCAGGGTCAGGGCAGGCAGAGGTCATTAATCCAGTGTAGTGTGACAAGGTACAGAACGGCAGGCAGGCTTACTTTCCGTCTTACTTTAATAAACTCATTATGTCATTTAACCACGCTGCAAATTGGTTCTCTGATCCATGCTCCGCCTCGGTAGAGGAGGAGGAAGAAGTAGAAGTCCGTTACAGACACAACCCACCAAACCCGGACCAAGCAGCGGGACCACGAACAGTGGTCCACGAAACAGGAATCCTGGACATGGGATGAAGTATTGGAGGGAAAAGGACACTGGGCTCACATTGGGGAATATCGCCGCGCTCGTGAGGAGATGGAGGCAGCGAGAGCCCAAGAGCGGTGGTATGAGGAGGCAGCAAGGAGACGTGGCTGGAAGCCCGTGAAGAAACCCCAAAAATTTCTTGGGGTGGGGCTAAGAGGTAGTGGGCCGAGGGCAGGTAGGAGACCTGCGCCCACTTCCCAGGCTAACCGTGGAGAGCGGGAGTACGGGCAGACACCGTGTTACGCAGTAGAGCGCACGGTGTCTCCTGTACGTGTTCATAGCCCGGTGTGGGTTATTCCACCTCCCCGCACTGGTAGGGCTAGAGTGAACATTGAGCCAGGTGCCATGAAGCCGGCTCAACGCGTCTGGTCTCCAGTGCGTCTCCTCGGGCCGGCATACATGGCACCAGCCTTATGCATGGTGTCCCCGGTTCGCCTACATAGCCCGGTGCGGGTTATTCCACCTCCCCGCACTGGTCGGGCGACGGGGAGCATTCAACCAGGTACGGTTGGGCAGGCTCAATGCTCAAGGGAGCCAGTAAGCCTGCACGGTCCGGTATTTCCGGCGCTACCTCCCCGTCCGCCAGCCAGGATCAGCCAGAGCCGTCCGCCAGCCAGGATCAGCCAGAGCCGTCCGCCAGCCAGGATCAGCCAGAGCCGTCCGCCAGCCAGGATCAGCCAGAGCCGTCCGCCAGCCTTGACCAGCCAGAGCTGTCAGCCAGCCTTGACCAGCCAGAGCCGTCAGCCAGCCATGACCAGCCAGAGCCGTCAGCCAGCCATGACCAGCCAGAGCCGTCAGCCAGCCATGACCAGCCAGAGCCGTCAGCCAGCCATGACCAGCCAGAGCCGTCAGCCAGCCATGAGCAGCCAGAGCCGCCAGCGAGCCATGAGCAGACAGAGCCGTCAGCGAGCCATGAGCAGCCAGAGCCGTCAGCGAGCCATGAGCAGCCAGAGCCGCCAGCCAGCCATGAGCGTCCAGAGCCGTCAGCCAGCCATGAGCGTCCAGAGCCGTCAGCCAGCCATGAGCGTCCAGAGCCGTCAGCCAGCCATGAGCGTCCAGAGCCGTCAGCCAGCCATGAGCGTCCAGAGCCGCCAGCCAGCCATGAGCGTCCAGAGCCGCCAGCCAGCCATGAGCGTCCAGAGCCGCCAGCAACTCAAGCAAAACACCAGTCTCAATGTCAACAGTGAAGAGGCGACTCCGGGACGCTGTCATTCTAGGCAGAGTTCCTCTATCCAGTGTCTGTGTTCTTTTGCCCATCTTAATCTTTTATTTTTATTGGCCAGTCTGAGATATGGCTTTTTCTTTGCAACTCTGCCTAGAAGGCCAGAATCCCGGAGTTGCCTCTTCACTGTTGATGTTGAGACTGGTGTTTTGCGGGTACTATTTAATGAAGCTGCCAGTTGAAGACTTGTGAGGCATCTGTTTCTCAAACTAGACACTCCAATGCACTTGTCCTCTTGCTCAGTTGTGCACCGGGGCCTCCCACTCCTCTTTCTATTCTGGTTAGAGCTAGTTTCCACTGTTCTGTGAAGGGAGTAGTACACAGCATTGTATGAGATCTTCAGTTTCTTGGCAATTTCTCGTATGGAATAGCCTTCATTTCTCAGAACAAAAATAGACTGACGAGTTTCAGAAGAAAGTTCTTTGTTTCTGGCCATTTTGAGCCCGTAATCAAACCCACAAACGCTGAAGCTCTAGATATTCAACTAGTCTAAAGAAGGCCAGTTTTACTGCTTTTTTAAATCAGAACAACAGTTTTCAGCTGTGCTAACATAATTGCAAAAGGGTTTTCTAATGATCAATTAGCCTTTTAAAATGATAAACCTGGATTAGCAAACACAACGTACCATTGGAACACAGGAGTGATGGTTGCTGATAATGGGCCTCTGTACGCCTATGTAGATATTCCATTACAAATCAGATGTTTCCAGCTACAATAGTCATTTACAACATTAACAATGTCTACACTGTATTTCTGATCAATTTGATGTTATTTTAATGGACAAAAAAACTTTTGAACGGTAGTGTATGTGTCATGTGTTATGTACAGTGTTATGACTATGTTATTACAGGTTATGACACGTTATGTCAGCTGTTATGACATATTATGACATAGTTATGATCGTTTCATAACTTGTTATGACGCTGGGTGACAAGTAAAGTGTTACCTAAACTTGTTGATATGATTATACCTTCTGACCTTCCTAAAACCCTTGTGAGCAAGCAAAACCCTTGAGTTCCAACCCTAGTTTCCAGCCCCAACCATAGTCTCTTGTGACCAGCGAGTTTAGAAGATTTGGTTCTGGGTTCAGAGATTCCCACAACCCAAGAGGTTGCTCCCGAGTGGCCCAGCGGTCTAAGGCACTGCATCTCAGTGCAAGAGATGTAACTACAGTCCATGGTTCGAATCCAGGCTGTATCACATCCGGCTGTGATTGTGAGTCTCATAGGGCGGCACACAATTAGCCCAGCGTCGTCAGGTTTGGCTGTCATTGTAAATAAGAATTTGTTCTTATTAAAGGTAAAAGGTAAAATAAAAAAATTGGGTAACTGTGTTAACCTCAAAGTAACAGTCAACTGGTGTTGGACAGGAGACGGATGAATACATTTTGGTTGGAGAACAGTACACATACCTCATCTGGGTTCAAATACATGTATATTGGATTCTTTGTTATTTATTATTAATTAACTTATTATTAATACTTATTCTATGTGTATTTGAAAATGTTCAAATAATGTGTCCAAATCAACTACTTCCATTGGAAGTATTTCAAAGTATTTTAATAAATAGCCTACAATTTGAAAATATTTTCAAATACTTATTTCCAAATACATTATTTTCAAATACCAAACAAACCTGGGTTCAAATCAATGATGTGTATAAACCTTGGAATGCTTATGCTATAATTTGGCCAATGAGAGGCTTTGAAGCCACCGGCCACCATATTGGTACTCCTCAGAAGGAACAGTCCTCCATCAATAGGAATGAACGGAATTATACAGTATTTCCCAAAAAATGTTTCAAGGAAGAAATTACATGTATTTAAGTATTTCTTTGTTGAAGGGAGGACAGTAACATCAGTACAAAAAAAAACAATACTTTAAGGAATACGTCTTCATATGTTATTAATTTTTATGTTCAGTTCACATAATATAATTTAAATGTATGCATTAAGGTGTCTGTAATATACTTGTCAAAACGAAATGCAAACATTAATAGATGCCTTTCTATATCTTCCAGGATTCTTAACATTGAGGACAAGTACCAAAACGGCTGTGCAGTGGATTCAAAACAGCGGCCCCTGTCAGTCAACTAGGGTTAATACCAATCATTGGTTCAAATGCATCAGAGTACTTACATGTATAAAAAAAAATACTGGGTATTCAAGTATTTTCAAATACATGCCATTACTTTCCAAATGTATTTCCAAATGGATTCCAATATTCAACTACTTGTGTTGAATATTTGTACAGTGCATTCGGAAAGTTCAGACACCTTCACTTTTTGCACATTTTGTTACGTTACAGCCTTATTCTATAATCGATTTTCAAAAAAAAATCCTCATCAATCTACACACAATACCCCATAATGACAAAGCGAAAACCTTTTTTTTATATATGTTTGCAAATTTATTAAAAATAAAAAACAGAAATACCTTATTTACATAAGTATTCAGACCCTTTGCTATGAGATTCGAAATTCAGTTCAGGTGCATCCTGTTTCCATTGATCATCCTTGAGATGTTTCTACAACTTGATTGGAGTCCACCTGTCGTAATTTCAATTGATTGGACATGATTTGGAAAGGCTCACATCTGTCTATATGAGGTCCCACAGTTGACAGTGCATGTCAGAGCAAAAACCGAGTCATGAGGTCGAAGGAATTGTCCGTAGAGCTCCGAGACAGGATTGTGTCGAGGCACAGATCTGGGGAAGGGTACCAAAACATGTCTGCAGCATTGAAGATCCCCAAGAACACGGTGAAGCATGGTGGTGGCAGCATCATGCTGTAGGGATGTTTTTCAGCTGCAGGGACTCGGAGACTAGTCAGGATCGAGGGAAAGATGAATGGAGTAAAGTACAGAGAGATCCTTGATGAAAACCTGCTCCAGAGCGTTCAGGACCTCAGACTGAGGTGAAGGTTTACCTTCCAACACAACAACGACCCTAAGCACACAGCCAAGACAACGCTGGAGTGGCTTCGGGACAAGTCTCTGTATGTCCTTGAGTGGCCCAGCCAGAACCCGGAATTGAACCTGATCGAACATCTCTGGAGAGACCTGAAAATAGCTGTGCAGCGACACTCCCCATCCAACCTGACAGAGCCTGAGAGGATCTGCAGAGAAGAATGTAAGAAACTCCCCAAATACAGGTGTGCCAAGCTTGTAGTGTCATACCCAAGAAGACTCGAAGCTGTAATCACTGCTAAAGGTGCTTCAACAAAGTAAAGGGTCTGAATACTTATGCAAATGTAATATTTCAGTTTTAATGTTTCATACATTTGTTAAAATTGATCAATTGTTTTTGCTTTGTTATAATGGCAGTACAATGTAATACATTTTAGAATAAGGCTGTAACATAACAAAAAGTCAAGGGGTCTGAATATTTTCCGAATGCACTGTATATCCTAATACTTTCTTCCAAATGTCTTTGAAAGTAATTTAAATTCCCTAAATAGTATTTGAACCCAGGTCTGACACACACACACCCCGAGCTGGCAAGGTGAACAAATCTACCGTTCTGCCCTTGAGCAAGGCAGTTAAACCTCAACAAAAACTGTTCCTTGGGCGCCATATGACGTGGACGTCGATTAAGGCAGCCCCTTCACCTCTCTGATTCAGATGGGTTGGGTTAAATGAGGAAGACACATTTTGGTTGAATGCATTCAGTTGTGCAACTGACTAAGTATGCCCTTTCCTCCACTTTCACATGTTTTCAGAACGGCCTTTCTGTGAAAAGGGTCTGTGACGTTGCTTAGTAACAGAGTGCAAAAACAAACAGCTCTGGCTAAAAGTAGGACCCTGATGGGGAAGAAGTAGCATTTACCTAGAGAGGAGTACTCTACCTAGAGAGGAGCACTCTGCCTAGAGAGGAGTACTCTGCCTAGGGAGGAGTACTCTGCCTAGAGAGGAGTACTCTGCCTAGAGAGGAGTACTCTGCCTAGAGAGTACTCTGCCTAGAGAGGAGTACTCTACCTAGAGAGGAGCACTCTGCCGAGAGAGGAGCACTCTGCCGAGAGAGGAGCACTCTACCTAGAGAGGAGCACTCTACCTAGAGAGGAGCACTCTGCCTAGAGAGGAGCACTCTGCCTAGAGAGGAGCACTCTGCCTAGAGAGGAGCACTCTACCTAGAGAGGAGCACTCTGCCTAGAGAGGAGCACTCTACCTAGAGAGGAGCACTCTGCCTAGAGAGGAGCACTCTGCCTAGAGAGGAGCACTCTACCTAGAGAGGAGTACTTTGCCTAGAGAGGAGCACTCTGCCTAGAGACGAGTACTCTGCCTAGAGAGGAGTACTTTGCCTAGAGAGGAGCACACAAACATGCACATGCACACACAGACACAGACAAACACAGATACACAGACATGCACACACAGACACACAAAGTATCTCATTGAGTTTGAAGACTGGGTGACTGGGTGTTGTTATCATTATGTAATCTGTCAGAATGGAAATAACCACAAAAAAAGTGTTGTCAATTTTTACAGTTCACCTGGGATGCAAAGAATTATGCCTACACCACTGTGATATGTGGCCATGAGTGGTTCCACGTGTGCTGCACATGTGGTACACAGGCCTTTTGTAGCCTGGCGGGTAGGAGCGTTGGGCCAGTAACCGAAAGGTTGTTGGATCGAATCCCCGAGCTGACAAGGTAAAAATCTGTCGTATTCTGCCCCTGAGCAAGGCAGTTAACATACCGTTCCCCGGGCGCTGAAGACGTGGATGTCAATTAAGGCAGCCCCCCCGCACCTCTCTGATTCAGAGGGGTTGGGTTAAATGCGGAAGACACATTTCAGTTGAAGACATTCAGATGTACAACTGACTAAGTATCCCCCTTTCCCTTTTAAAACATGCCTGAGTCACACCAATTGTGTAACACCTTATGTTTTCTGTCCTTCACTTGCATTCTTACACAACCCTGATGTCTCCAATACACTTCCATGGCACTAATTTGTCCTCTCTCCCTCTCTCTGTTAAACACATTATGTGTAGGCCTACTCTAAAAGTGATGACATCTCCTGCAGTATGACTTTGTCTGCTTTTGTTTGTTAAAGATACTGTATACCGTTGTCTGCCTAGCTATTTTCATTAAAAACCCACATACTCTGAAACACATACACCCCCCTGGTTAGAAAAGCACTGTCACAAATCTACCTTAAACAATAGCTAGGTTTCCGTCCAATTGGCAACAGATTTTTATGCTAATATTCTAAAATCTGCATGAAGAACACAAGTACATTTCCCCATCAGTGGCATGTTTCCACCAAACTGACTTGTTGCAGATAAACATCAGCGTGTGATGACGTAGTGCACACAAAATGTACTTTTTCGCTTAAGTTTTCATGTACCAAATAAACATCTATAAAGTTCAATGTGTTTCCATTGCACTTTCAACTGTCACAAACAACAGTATGGAAGAAAAGTTTGAAAATGTCTGCACTCACTACAGTAAGTTGCTCTGGATAAAAGTGACAGCTAAATGGCTAAAATGTCAAAACTGTTGAGTTAAATAGCGAATGTGCCGACTCTGGTCTTGGCACGTGGTGCTCTAGTCAACAGCTCGCAGATATAGTGCAGGTAGGTTAGTCTACATGATGAGATAATTATGGATTAGAGCGAGAATATTTTTATTTGTCAAACAGCAGTCAAGCATCGATCATCATGTCACTAGAATAAGACCCTCAATATTTATTGGACTGGACCATCATAAAGGCATTTCCACCACCATTTCTCGCATAATACATTTTACTGACACAAAAAGATCCCACCTTGTCAAACAACAAATTATCTGTCTGCTTTTATAAAATTGTACTAAAGCTTCCTGCTTCCATCACAGCTGTCGTGATTTTTTAAAATACGGTATAACTTTACTCGCATAAAAACTGTTTAGTTTATAACCCTGCTTACATTCGACTAAAGATATGAACTCTTTATCACGTTTTAGGGAAGACACAGATGCAGACAGTGTCGAAGTCACAAAATGTTATTACTAGAACCGGTGTAGGCAAAATAACAGATCAAGGGCAGGCAGAGATCGTCAATCCAGATCAGAGTCCAAAAGGTACAGAATGGCAGGCAGTCTCAGGGTCAGGGCAGGCAGAGGTCAATAATCCAGTGTGGTGTGACAAGGTACAGAACGGCAGGCAGGCTCAGGGTCAGGGCAGGCAGAGGTCAATAATCCAGTGTGGTGTGACAAGGTACAGAACGGCAGGCATGCTCAGGGTCAGGGCAGGCAGAGGTCAATAATCCAGTGTGGTGTGACAAGGTACAGAACGGCAGGCAGGCTCAGGGTCAGGGCAGGCAGAGGTCAATAATCCAGTGTGGTGTGACAAGGTACAGAACGGCAGGCAGGCTCAGGGTCAGGGCAGGCAGAGGTCATTAATCCAGTGTAGTGTGACAAGGTACAGAACGGCAGGCAGGCTCAGGGTCAGGGCAGGCAGAGGTCATTAATCCAGTGTAGTGTGACAAGGTACAGAACGGCAGGCAGGCTCAGGGTCAGGGCAGGCAGAGGTCAATAATCCAGTGTGGTGTGACAAGGTACAGAACGGCAGGCAGGCTCAGGGTCAGGGCAGGCAGAGGTCATTATTCCAGTGTAGTGTGACAAGGTACAGGACGGCAGGCAGTCTCAGGGTCAGGGCAGACAGAAAGTTCAAAACCGGGAAAACAGGAACTAGAAACAGACAGGAGCAAGGGGAAAAACGCTGTTAGGCTTGATGAACAAAACGAACTGGCAACAGACGGAGAACATAGGTTTAAATACACTGGGGATAATGGGGAAGATGGGCGACACCTGGAGGGGTGTGGAGACAAGCACAAAGACAAGTGAAACAGATCAGGGTGTGACTCTTTAAATGCATGTCTTTTATACCATATTTTTTAAATTGACAGATTTAAAGCTTTGAAATGTTTCTCCTTTTGGAGTATCTTAACTGATGAGCACTTCCCAAAACGAAATGGACAGTTTTCTAGGAGAAACATGTGATATTGTTGCACTTTTTATTACAAAACCAAATTCACAAATCAATACTGTTCTGTTATTCATCACATTCTGAACACATTGATGGGGCTAATGCGGCAATAGTTCAACTCACGTCACCCAGGAGAAGAACCCATTGCCAACATTGCTTCCAAAAAAATACAACATACATATTCAACAGTACGAATTCACAACACTCAGGTCATTATAAACAAAGAACTTGGGCGCCTATCCATGGCCCATTACCAAATAAACCTTCACTCTCCTTGGCAGAGAATGCGCAAAGCATGGCGTAGTGAAGCATGGCGAGTTTCACTGGGTGTCAGACAGCCAAACATCTATGATAAGCATGCAATCCTCCAAGGGCACAACAGAGTAAACTGTACAGGGATGATCCACACAGCAGTATGGCACTCTGCCTCAAGGCAACGTAGAAGGTAGACAATATAAAAGCAGACATTTATATGGTCAGAACAACTTGTGCAGTGTTGTCATTTCAAATTGTCCTGCAACATCTGTAGCCTTAATGGCCACATCACTTGAATTGTTTTATTTACCTCAGAAACACAAAGGTGTCTGTCTAAACGATTAGATGCGTCATTTAAACCACTAGCACATAATTAGATGGCTCGGTTTGGCCCTGCCAATGAATAAATGAATAATAGTAAGCGTATCCCACCTATCAGCTAAAACCAGAGTAGACAAAATACTATTAGGTAGAGAGGCCTATTCTCCACGAGCAGCAGGGCCAAGAATGTATTTTTTTATTTAACCAGACAATTCAAATTCTTATTTACAATGACGGCCCACACCAGCCAAACCCGGATGACACTGGGCCAATTGTGCGCCGCCCTATGGGACTGCCAATCACGGCCGGTTGTGATACAGCCTGGATTCAATCCAGGGTGTCTGTTGTGACGCCTCTAGCACTGAGATCTAGTGCCTTAGACCTCTGCGCCACTCGGGAGCCTTGAGGAAAGATAACACTCTCATTGTTAAGGCTCTGCACTGCACACTCTGCACTGCAGTGCACTGGAATCCACCTGAATACTACAAAACAGATCTGGGTTAAGATACTATTTGAAATCTTTTAAATAGTTTGAGCGTTTCGTTCTAGCCTAATTGGAGTGGCAGGTGGTCGAGGTTTGCAGTTTTGGGACTATTCTATTGGTCCATTAAGCCAGGCAAGCTCAATCAAACACAGAAAAAGTATTTGAAGTGATTTCAACCGGTTCAGGGAACAGAACCAAAAAATGGGAAATACATTTTTCAAGGAACAGAACCAGAACCGAGAATGAAAGTGATCTATACCATTCTGGAGCAGAAACATTATTTTAAAAGCATGGGAACAGGTAAATACCGTTCATTTTTTTCCAGTCTCAAAAAAACCCACAACAAAGCGCCTATGCAAAGCCCTCACTGTCACTCAGAAACTTATTCCAGTGTCTGCCTGCCTGCCCGCCCGCCCGCCCGCCCGTCCGTCCGTCCGTCCGTCCGTCCGTCCGTCCGTCTGTCTGTCTGTCTGTCTGTCTGTCTGTCTGTCTGTCTGTCTGTCTGTCTGTCTGTCTGTCTGTCTGTCTGTCTGTCTGTCTGTCTGTCTGTCTGTCTGTCTGTCTGCCAGGAGAACATGTTTGCCAGTGTGTGTGTGTGTGTATGTGTGTGTAGGCTACTTGCCCCTCCCCCTCCCTCCGAAGCGTGCACAGTCTACTGTAGCTACTGACGTTACAGGCGTGATTCAGAAATTAAGGAGAGACTTTTAATTAGAGAAGAATTAGGGTAGGGATGGTAAGGCGGGGGGGGGAAGTATAGAGGGAAAAAAGAGGGGAAAAAGGGGGATTAGAAATTATGCAAACTATTAAATTGATCGAACCTACAACCTATCTGCAATATTAAAGCTGATCTACCCCCCAACCCCAACCCAGAAGTTTTCTGGTTGTCAGTTCATCTATGTCCGGCACAGGATTCGTACCAGCTACCGCCATTATTGATCTGCTTCTCTAGCCCTCTTGGCTAACTATCAAAGTTTGTCTTCTTTTATCGAAAACTGACTCTTTAGGTGTTCCCAACGTCAACACTAACACCAAAACACTATTATGAGCATGTTCTCCATGGTTTCAGACTGTTAAGGTTAAGTTAAAACATGCTATTGTGTTTAGATGAAAAGGAGATCTGTATAGGATTTAACCAACTACTCTGTTCTATAGTATATAACCAACTACTCTGTTCTGTAGGATATTACCAAATACTCTGTTCTATGATATAACCAACTATCTGTTCTATAGTATATTACCAACTACTCTGTTCTATAGGACATAACCAACTACTCTGTGTCGTGACTGAATCAGAGTTAGTTGGGTAACATAGATAGATAACTTCTTTTGGCTGCAGGGGCAGTATTGAGTAACTTGGAAAAAGGTGCCCATTTCAAACGGCCTCGTACTCAATTCTTGCTCGTACAATATGCATATTATTATTACTATTGGATAGAAAA
The DNA here is from genome assembly GCF_045679555.1 of Salvelinus alpinus. Classification (NCBI taxonomy): domain Eukaryota; kingdom Metazoa; phylum Chordata; class Actinopteri; order Salmoniformes; family Salmonidae; genus Salvelinus; species Salvelinus alpinus. The sequence continues at coordinate 27,064,317 of NC_092117.1, forward strand.
CACTCTCTAGTTTCTAAAACCATTTGAATTATATCTGTGAGTAAAACAGAACTCATTTTGCAGCAAACTTCCTGACAGGAAGTGGAAAATCTGAAATCGATGCTCTGTTCTAGGGCCTGCCTATAAATGGCCTTCATATATATCAGTATACATGCACTTCATACACCTTCCACTAGATGTCAACAGGGAGTGAGAGAAGAAATGGAGTGTATTACTTGATCTGGGGTCGAATAAAAGCTCAAGATGTTTATCTTTCATATGCTGTATTGGACTTGTTAATGTGTGAAAGTTAAATATTTCTAAAAAATATATTTTGAATTTCGCGCCCTGCACTTGAAGTGGCTGTTGTCATATTGTGCCCGGCTTCGGGCTTGCAGCCCAAAGAAGATAAGATGTTATTTTCATCATATGCTTGTGAGATACTTGTCATTAGAATGGTTCCCTTTGGACAATAGGGTTGGCAGTTGCATTTTCCCTTATCAGCTAGGGCTTAGTCACTTGGGGCCCAGAGAGGGGAGAGGTCAGGCTTGTCTTCGTATGTCAATGTATCTGTTAAACCATGTGGTGCTATGTAGAATATCAGAAGGGGAGGAGGACAGAATGGAACATTGTCTTCTTATGGGAATGTGTCTGTAACTATTCCTAAACCATGTGAAGAGATGGCGTTATTAATGGGGAACCAGTTAGTTATCTCATACAATGTCTGTACGCCAGTCACTCCCTACTTTTCTCATTGGGGGAAGGAGTATGGCAGTGTCTGGAACCATTGTATGTCCCTGAGGTTGCCCTTATCTTGACCTAGTATATGACCTAAGAGGCTCACTGTCTTTTCTGAGCTTATCCAGGAGGGGGTGTATTTGATAGAATTGACAATTGATATATGCCATTGGATGAGGTATTGTTTTGGTACCAAGCATGAGATTGAAACCTCGTCTTAGGAGACCAAACTGAACGATAATTTATAGCTAATGCTATCTAGCTATGGGATACTCCTCTTTCAAGTAAAAGGTTCTTTGTAAGTTGAGAGGGGTGTATCTTGGCTATAAATGATACTAAGAATTGTTTTGTAGACACTCTCAGAGAATTCATTTATAGACACTGAATTGATCTGAGAGTCAAAAAGGGCTATGGTGAAGCTCATATAATATTAAAGATGGACTTTATAATATAACTCTGACTTGTGTGTGGTTGGCTCTCTCATCATTGAGTAATACAGGAAATTACCACGACATCTGTTCTATAGGATATATCCAACTTCTCTGTTCTATAGTATATTACCAACTACGTACTCTGTTCTATAGGACATTACCAAATACTCTGTTCTATAGTATATTACCAACTACTCTGTTCTATAGTATCTTACCAACTACTCTGTTCTATAGTATCTTACCAACTACTCTGTTCTATAGTATCTTACCAACTACTCTGTTCTATAGTATCTTACCAACTACTTTGTTTTATAGGATATTACCAACTACTTTGTTCTGTAGGATATTACCAACTACTCTGTTCTATAAGATACAACCAAATACTCTGTTCTATAGGATATTATCAACTACTCTGTTCAATAGTATATAATCAACTACTCTGTTCTATAGTATATTACCAACTACTCTGTTCTACAGGATATAACCAACTACTCTGTTCTATAGTATTTTACCAAGTACTCTGTTCTATAGTATATAACCAACTACTCTGTTGTAATAGGATATTACCAAATACTCTGTTCTATAACATACAACCAAATACTCTGTTCTATAGGATATTATCAACTACTCTGTTTGATAGTATATAACCAACTACTCTGTTATATAGTATATAACCAACTACTCTGTTCTATATGATATTACCAACTACTCTGTTCTATTATATATTACCAACTACTCTGTTCTATAGGATATTACCAACTACGTACTCTGTTCTACAGGATATGACCAACTACTCTGTTCTTATAAGATATTACCAACTACTCTGTTCTATACGATATTACCAACTACTCTGTTCTATAGTATCTTACCAACTACTCTGTTCTATAGGATATAACCAACTTATCTGTTCTATAGGATATAACCAACTACTCTGTTCTATAGGATATTACCAACTACTCTGTTATATAGGATACTACCAAATACTCTGTTCTATAGGATATTACCAACTACTCTGTTCTATAGTATATCACCAACTACTCTGTTCTATAGTATATAACCAACTACTCTGTTCTATAGGATATTACCAACTACTCTGTTCTATAGTATATCACCAACTACTCTGTTCTATAGTATATAACCAACTACTCTGTTCTATAGGATATTACTAAATACTCTGTTCTATAGGATATTACCAAATACTCTGTTCTATAACATACAACCAACTACTCTGTTCTATAGTATATAACCAACTACTCTGTTATAAAGTATATAACCAACTACTCTGTTCTATATGATATTACCAACTACTCTGTTCTATTATATATTACCAACTACTCTGTTCTATAGGATATTACCAACTACGTACTCTGTTCTACAGGATATGACCAACTACTCTGTTCTATAGTATATCACCAACTACTCAGGTCTATACGATATTACCAAATACTCTGTTCTATAGTATATTACAAACTACTCTGTTCTATAGGATATAACCAACGACTCTGTTCTATAGGATATTACCAACTACTCTGTTCTATAGTATATCACCAACTACTCTGTTATATAGTATATAACCAACTACTCTGTTCTATAGGATATTACTAAATACTCTGTTCTATAGGATATTACCAAATACTCTGTTCTATAACATACAACCAACTACTCTGTTCTATAGTATATAACCAACTACTCTGTTATATAGTATATAACCAACTACTCTGTTCTATATGATATTACCAACTACTCTGTTCTATTATATATTACCAACTACTCTGTTCTATAGGACATTACCAACTACGTACTCTGTTCTACAGGATATGACCAACTACTCTGTTCATTAGTATATCACCAACTACTCTGGTCTATACGATATTACCAAATACTCTGTTCTATAGTATATTACAAACTACTCTGTTCTATAGGATATAACCAACGACTCTGTTCTATAGTATACTACCAACTACTCTGTTCTATAGGATATTACCAACGACTCTGTTCTATAGGATATTACCAACGACTCTGTTCTATAGTATACTACCAACTACTCTGTTCTATAGGATATTACCAACGACTCTGTTCTATAGTATACTACCAACTACTCTGTTCTATAGGATATTACCAACGACTCTGTTCTATATGATATTACCAACTACTCTGTTCTATAGTATATTACCAACTACTCTGTTCTATAGGATATAACCAACTACTCTGCTCTACAAGATATAACCAACTACTTTGTTCTATAGGATATTACCAAATACTCTGTTCTATAGGATATTACCAACTACTCTGTTCTATAGGATATTACCAAATACTCTGTTCTATAGCATACAACCAAATACTCTGTTCTATATGATATTACCAACTACTCTGTTCTATAGTATATTACCAACTACTCTGTTCTATAGGATATAACCAACTACTCTGTTCTACAAGATATAACCAACTACTCTGTTCTATAGTATTTTACCAAGTACTCCGTTCTATAGTATATAACCAACAACTCTGTTCTATAGGATATTACCAAATACTCTGTTCTATAGGATATTACCAAATACTCTGTTCTATAACATACAACCAAATACTCTGTTCTATAGGATATTATCAACTACTCTGTTCTATAGGATATTATCAACTACTCTGTTCTATAGTATATAACCAACTACTCTGTTCTATAGTATATAACAAACTACTCTGTTCTATATGATATTACCAACTACTCTGTTCAATAGGATATTACCAACTACGTACTCTGTTCTGTAGGGTATTACCAACTACTCTGTTCTATACGATATAACCAACTACTCTGTTCTATAGGATATTACCAACTACTCTGTTCTATAGGATATAACCAACTACTCTGTTCTATAGGATATAACCAACTACTCTGTTCTATAGGATATTACCAACTACTCTGTTCTATAGTATATTACCAAATACTCTGTTCTATAGGATATTACCAACTACTCTGTTCTATAGGATATTACCAACTACTCTGTTCTATAGTATATCACCAACTACTCTGTTCTATAGGATATTACTAAATACTCTGTTCTATAGGATATTACCAAATACTCTGTTCTATAACATACAACCAACTACTCTGTTCTATAGTATATAACCAACTACTCTGTTATATAGTATATAACCAACTACTCTGTTCTATAGGACATTACCAACTACGTACTCTGTTCTACAGGATATGACCAACTACTCTGTTCTATAGTATATCACCAACTACTCTGGTCTATAGTATATTTACAAATACTCTGTTCTATAGTATATTACAAACTACTCTGTTCTATAGGATATAACCAACAACTCTGTTCTATAGTATACTACCAACTACTCTGTTCTATAGGATATTACCAACTACTTTGTTCTATAGGATATTACCAACTACTTTGTTCTGTAGGATATTACCAACTACTCTGTTCTATAGGATATTACCAACTACTCTGTTCTTTGGTATACTACCAACTACTCTGTTCTATAGTATCTTACCAACTACTCTGTTCTATAGGATATTACCAACTACTCTGTTCTATAGTATATCACCAACTACTCTGTTCTATAGGATATTACCAAATACTCTGTTCTATAACATACCACGAAATACTCTGTTCTATAGGATATTATCAACTACTCTGTTCTATAGGATATTACCAACTACTCTGTTCTATAGGATATTACCAACTTCTATTTTCTATAGGATATTACCAACTACTTTGTTCTATAGGATATTACCAACTACTTTGTTCTGTAGGATATTACCAACTACTCTGTTCTATAGTATACTACCAACTACTCTGTTCTATAGTATCTTACCAACTACTCTGTTCTATAGGATATTACCAACTACTCTGTTCTATAGTATATCACCAACTACTCTGTTCTATAGGATATTACCAAATACTCTGTTCTATAGGATATTACCAAATACTCTGTTCTATAACATACCACGAAATACTCTGTTCTATAGGATATTATCAACTACTCTGTTCTATAGGATATTACCAACTACTCTGTTCCATAGAAAACACTGAATGGAGACAACAATCAAAGGAACAGGTATCGTGTTGCGGCAGTACATACATTAGGCTTATCCGATGCTTATTGGAAAAACTACTTAAAGGTTGACACTGACAAAGCCAGTCTTGTGTAAAGCTTCATTCTCCCTATGTCTTTTCAACTAAGGATGAATCAGAAAATGACAGTTTCTGATTGGCTCAATGGACTTCAGGTGTTGCATAGACACACCCACACACACACACAATGTTGACCATCTTGTTATTGTCAGAGGATGTAGAAGAAGAAACAGGCCGAGTAAGGGACAGTGGGGTAAATTGAGCCATTTTTTTACATTGAGCATCACTCTGTCAAGGGAAATATAAGTATTCTTTCTAACAAATATATGTAAATATATTTCAGAATGTTGTGTATCCCTGGAAATAATCAAAATTAATGTAAACATTACAGTTTTAAAAACATAGCTTGTCCAAAAAAAGTGGTCTCTTGGCACAACTTACCCTGGGTATGGGGTAAGTTGAGCCACGGGACAGGGTAAGTGAAGCTGCCTACACATTTCTGTAGTGAATTAAATATTACCACCACCATTTTAAAACCTTGTCTATCTGTATTTCCCAAACCCAATTCAACACAATCACAATCGCTTTTTTGTGTTCTAATCATTTTAAGCATCTTTTAAAACAGGCTTTACGCCTAACAAACACTTTGTATCTTTCTTAACACTTTTAACGTAGGCCACCCACTGGGCACAGACGTCAGTTCAATGTCTAGTTTTGATTTACATTTGGTTGTCAACTGACGTGAATTCAACGTGAAATCAAAAAAAATGTCACCCTGTCATTGGATTCAGGTTAAAAGTTGGGTGATGTGGGCCTCCCGGGTGGCGCAGTGGTCTAAGGCACTGCATCACAGTGCTAGCTGTGCCACCAGAGACTCTGGTTCGTGACAGGGAGCCCCATGGGGCGGCGCACAATTGGCCTAGCGTCGGGAGGGTTTGGCCGGCAGGGATATCCTTGTCTCATCACGCACTAGCGACTCCTGTGGCGGGCCGGGCGCAGTGCACGCTGACCAGGTCCCTAGGTGTACGGTGTTTCCTCCGACACATTGGTGAGGCTGGCTTCCGGGTTGGATGCGCGCTGTGTTAAGAAACCATGCGGCTTGGTTGGGTTGTGTTTCAGAGGACGCATGGCTGGAGATGTAGCGATGAGACAAGACAGTAACTACTAACAACTTTTTAAAGAGTTGGGTGAGAAAAATACTAAACTTCTTGCAAATCCAATCAGTTTTCCATGTTGATACAAGCATCTAACACAATGAATAAAATTGACTTGATGAGAAATACTTTTTTCATGTAGTTTCTTTCTTCACAGACTCCATGAAATGATGACCTCTTAAATTTTTGGTCAATTGATTAATTTTGTGTATGGCTTCCTAGAAACAAGGCTGGCTTAACTTACCGCTTTGGCTCAACTCTCTCCTACGTAGTGGAAAGTTACAATTAAAAAGTTTGTAACTTCCTGTCATCAAACATCAATCAAAATGAGCTCCATATTCTCAGATAAGACTCGGTGTAATTACTCGGTGTAATTACAAAATTTAACATCACAACTTTGAGGCTCTATTCTTAAACAAGACTTCCTGTCTTCAAACATTTAATCAAAATGGCCTTCATTGTCTTGGTTAAAAACAAGACAGATCTGAGCTAAGTAGGCTAATTAAGAAGGCTATTAAGAGGCAATGATACATCATGATATAGTCACAGGTAAATGCCGTTGTTCGGCCCGACACACAGCGGTGGGCAAGTCAACCCATTTACCTGTGACTATTTTCAAAATATAGCACGGACTCGCTTGCCTTATAGCTTTTATAAAATGGTTAACAACATATTAAAATGAAAATTGTTATGATTGGGGGGAAGGTTAGTGTTAGGGCATAGAACAACACACTATCCAGGTCACACTTCCACACTCCATTCCCCCGGGGGGCAGTAGCAACCTTTTCCAGATGTTAAGCCTGGTTGATAAGCACATCAGGTGCTGCCAATTAGGGTGATTCTGAGTCAGCGTCCCGGCTGGCAAGCCATGAGGATGCTGGGTTGATTTGGTGGCCATGAGGCCATTTGTTAGTTTTTCTGTCTTTAGTTTGGGCATACCTTTTGTATTTTTCCTTTTTGTACATATTTATGTTTCGTCCCCATCTGAACAAATAATAATCTGTTTGAACTGGCCGAGCACGAGGTCAGGAGAGACAGAGATGGCACTGGACCAAGGAAAGAATGCTGTCTCCCTGGGCAAATGTACATCCAACACGGTCTTCAAACGCTGATTTCTCTCATTAATACACACATTCAGGTGACATGTAGCTAGGCCTAGCACTCCTAGCCATAGAGAATGCAACAATATATTAAGGCTAGTTATGGGTTTCGTAACACAATCAATAACATACGAGAAGCTTTTGTGTAAAATAACTGAGTTCAACATGAAGGAAGATAATGTTTCAGACATGATTATACTGATTCCCTGTGGAAAGCATGTTCAAATACTGTTTGAAATCTTTTCAAACACCTTTAGCATTTACTCTAAATCTGCCTTGGGTCCCAGATGGGCAGAGTTTGCACTTTTATAACTATTTTATCAGGTCCATTGAGCCAGGCTAGCTCAATCAAGCCCAGATAAAGTATTTCAAACATATTTCAAATAGTATCCGAACCCAGATCTGTTTCAGACGTGATTAAGTCCCTGTAAAGAATATTAGTGTGAGGAGAAGTGCTTCTTCTAAGTGTTTTATTAACCCACTGATGGGTAATGAGATTTATCACAAAAGCAATTAGTGGAGCCATGCTGACTGGAGAAGGAACCATGAGTATCTCTCAAAAACAGGCAAATGCACTTGTCTTGCCGGTGTGTACACATACTGTAGAAGAGGAGTGTCAAACATATGGCCCATGTAGGGATACGAACTCAGTATACTTTAAAATGACTAAAACCAAGTGGAAACGGTGTGTCCAGCTTGTTTCTTGACGTGCTAGCCGGAACCAGAGAGGAAGAGGTGAAGCGAGACGCTGGGTTTACGCCCCAAATCTGTCAACGTTAAGCTCATTGAAAATTAAGCTAGTCAGGAGTTTTTGTATTGGGGGCAATGAGCGTCGAATTTAGTCAAGATGAAAATGAATTGCTATTTTGATACGTGGCTAATAGAAGTTTAGTAATGCTTAGGTTGTTACAAGTGTACTGATATACACTGCGTATACAAAACATTAAGAACATCTACTCTTTCCATGACATAAACTGACCAGGTGAATCCATGTGAAAGCTATGATCCCTTATTGATGTCACTTGTTAAATACACTTCAATCCATGTAGATGAAGGGGAGGAGACAGGTTAAATAATACTTTTTAAGCCTTGACAGAATTGAGATATATAACGAGTATGTGTGCCATTCAGAGGGTGAATAAGCAAGACAAATATTTAAGTACCTTTGAATGGTGTATGGTAGTAGGTGCCAGGGGCAAAAGTTTGTATCAAGAACTGCAACACTGCTGGGATTTTCACGCTCAACAGTTTCCCGTGTGTATCAAGAATGGTCCACCACCCAAAGGTCATGCAACCAACTTACATTTACATTTAAGTCATTTAGCAGACGCTCTTATCCAGAGCGACTTACAAATTGGTGCATTCACCTTATGATATCTAGTGGAACAACCACTTTACAATAGTGCATCTAACTCTTTTAAGGGGGAGGGGGGGGGGGTTAGAAGGATTACTTTATCCTATCCTAGGTATTCCTTAAAGAGGTGGGGTTTCAGGTGTCTCCGGAAGGTGGTGATTGACTCCGCTGACCTGGCGTCGTGAGGGAGTTTGTTCCACCATTGGGGTGCCAGAGCAGCGAACAGTTTTGACTGGGCTGAGCGGGAACTGTACTTCCTCAGAGGTAGGGAGGCGAGCAGGCCCGAGGTGGATGAACGCAGTGCCCTTGTTTGGGTGTAGGGCCTGATCAGAGCCTGAAGGTACGGATGTGCCGTTCCCCTCACAGCTCCGTAGGCAAGCACCATGGTCTTGTAGCGGATGCGAGCTTCAACTGGAAGCCAGTGGAGAGAGCGGAGGAGCGGGGTGACGTGAGAGAACTTGGGAAGGTTGAACACCAGACGGGCTGCGGCGTTCTGGATGAGTTGTAGGGGTTTAATAGCACAGGCAGGGAGCCCAGCCAACAGCGAGTTGCAGTAATCCAGACGGGAGATGACAAGTGCCTGGATTAGGACCTGCGCCGCTTCCTGTGTGAGGCAGGGTCGTACTCTGCGAATGTTGTAGAGCATGAACCTACAGGAACGGGTCACCGCCTTGATGTGAGTTGAGAACGACAGGGTGTTGTCCAGGATCACGCCAAGGTTCTTAGCACTCTGGGAGGACACAATGGAGTTGTCAACCGTGATGGCGAGATCATGGAACGGGCAGTCCTTCCCCGGGAGGAAGAGCAGCTCCGTCTTGCCGAGGTTCAGCTTGAGGTGGTGATCCGTCATCCACACTGATATGTCTGCCAGACATGCAGAGATGCGATTCGCCACCTGGTTATCAGAGGGGGGAAAGGAGAAGATTAATTGTGTGTCGTCTGCATAGCAATGATAGGAGAGACCATGTGAGGATATGACAGAGCCAAGTGACTTGGTGTATAGCGAGAATAGGAGAGGGCCTAGAACAGAGCCCTGGGGGACACCAGTGGTGAGAGCATGTGGTGCGGAGACAGATTCTCGCCACGCCACCTGGTAGGAGCGACCTGTCAGGTAGGACGCAATCCAAGCGTGGGCCGCGCCGGAGATGCCCAGCTCGGAGAGGGTGGAGAGGAGGATCTGATGGTTCACAGTATCAAAGGCAGCCGATAGGTCTAGAAGGATGAGAGCAGAGGAGAGAGAGTTAGCTTTAGCAGTGCGGAGCGCCTCCGTGACACAGAGAAGAGCAGTCTCAGTTGAATGACTAGTCTTGAAACCTGACTGATTTGGATCAAGAAAGTCATTCTGAGAGAGATAGCAGGAGAGCTGGCCAAGGACGGCACGTTCAAGAGTTTTGGAGAGAAAAGAAAGAAGGGATACTGGTCTGTAGTTGTTGACATCGGAGGGATCGAGTGTAGGTTTTTTCAGAAGGGGTGCAACTCTCGCTCTCTTGAAGACGGAAGGGACGTAGCCAGCGGTCAAGGATGAGTTGATGAGCGAGGTGAGGTAGGGGAGAAGGTCTCCGGAAATGGTCTGGAGAAGAGAGGAGGGGATAGGGTCAAGTGGGCAGGTTGTTGGGCGGCCGGCCGTCACAAGACGCGAGATTTCATCTGGAGAGAGAGGGGAGAAAGAGGTCAAAGCACAGGGTAGGGCAGTGTGAGCAGAACCAGCGGTGTCGTTTGACTTAGCAAACGAGGATCGGATGTCGTCGACCTTCTTTTCAAAATGGTTGACGAAGTCATCCGCAGAGAGGGAGGAGGGGGGAGGAGGGGGAGGAGGATTCAGGAGGGAGGAGAAGGTGGCAAAGAGCTTCCTAGGGTTAGAGGCAGATGCTTGGAATTTAGAGTGGTAGAAAGTGGCTTTAGCAGCAGAGACAGAAGAGGAGAATGTAGAGAGGAGGGAGTGAAAGGATGCCAGGTCCGCAGGGAGGCGAGTTTTCCTCCATTTCCGCTCGGCTGCCCGGAGCCCTGTTCTGTGAGCTCGCAGTGAGTCGTCGAGCCACGGAGCAGGAGGGGAGGACCGAGCCGGCCTGGAGGATAGGGGACATAGAGAGTCAAAGGATGCAGAAAGGGAGGAGAGGAGGGTTGAGGAGGCAGAATCAGGAGATAGGTTGGAGAAGGTTTGAGCAGAGGGAAGAGATGATAGGATGGAAGAGGAGAGAGTAGCGGGGGAGAGAGAGCGAAGGTTGGGACGGCGCGATACCATCCGAGTAGGGGCAGTGTGGGAAGTGTTGGATGAAAGCGAGAGGGAAAAGGATACAAGGTAGTGGTCGGAGACTTGGAGGGGAGTTGCAATGAGATTAGTGGAAGAACAGCATCTAGTAAAGATGAGGTCAAGCGTATTGCCTGCCTTGTGAGTAGGGGGGGAAGGTGAGAGGGTGAGGTCAAAAGAGGAGAGGAGTGGAAAGAAGGAGGCAGAGAGGAATGAGTCAAAGGTAGACGTGGGGAGGTTAAAGTCACCCAGAACTGTGAGAGGTGAGCCATCCTCAGGAAAGGAACTTATCAGGGCGTCAAGCTCATTGATGAACTCTCCAAGGGAACCTGGAGGGCGATAAATGATAAGGATGAACTTGGCACAACAGTGGGAAGCAATGGCGTCAACATGGGCCAGCATCCCTGTGGAAAACTTTCAACATCTTGTGGAGTCCATGCAACAACAGATTGAGGCTGTTCTAAGGGCAAAAAGGGGTGCAATTTAATATTAGGAAGGTGTTATTAATGTTTGGTATACTCAGTTTATAAGTGTGATGCCCGTGACTTTGAGATTTTTTAAATATCTGAGTTGTCCCTGTTGAAATTTGAGACGGTCTATGCATATTCATGAGGCTAGCAAAGCATCTCCCTCTCCATGGAATACAAGTGGTTGACGTCAACACCCCTCATTGAATATTCAAAAAAGTTTTTAAATAACGAGATGTATACACCAATCCAAAGAGAGGAATAGGCTGGAGCTTAACAGCCCACTGTTTCCTAGTTCCGACTAGCACGTGAACGCAGCAATAATCACCAAAATAAAAGATAGACGGTTAGGGAGAATTGAAAATTCCAAAAACAGGGCCTCCCGAGTGGCGCAGCAATCTAAAGCACTGCATTGCAGTGTAGAGGCACCAACACAGCCTCGGGCTCGATCCTGCAAGCTGGCTTCGGTTGTCAGTTGGACAGTGTTTCCTCAGACACATTGGGGAGGCTGGCTTCCGGGTTAAGCGAGCAGTGTGTCAGGAAGCAGTGCGGCTTGGCAGGGTCATATTTCGGAGGATGCACGGCTCTCGACCTTCGCCTCTCCCAAGTCTGAAGGAGAGTTGCAGTGATGAGACAAGATTGTAACTACCAATTGGGTACAAATTTTTATTTTTATATATATATATACATGTATATATATCAGAAAACGATGGATAGAGGACTATTTTTGGCAAATTTTGATGCCAAGGATATATAACCAATTGTCAGTGCGCCACTCCAGACCTGGTGAAGACCGAAGGCAGCACCCGGTGCAAAGTTAGTTCGACACCCCTGCTGTAGGTATTGTAAAGCAGAAGAATGTGCCAAAACAAAAATGCGCTGCTACTAATACAGTATCTTGTTAAGATGACTGGTATTATTAACTGGTAAGATAATACCAGGTATCTTACTTGCCAGTTATCAACCGGGTAGTTTGGGTCCTGGATGCTGATTGGCTGAAACAGCATTCCAGTCGTGTCTATATCAGACAATATACCATGGTATGAAGCAAAACTTCTTGTTTACAATTCAATTTAAGTTGGTAACCAGTTTATAATGGCAATAAGGCACCTCAGGGGTTTGTGATATATGGCCAATATACCACTGCTAAAGACTGTATCCAGGCACTCTGCTTTGCGTTTTGCATAAGAACAGCCCTTATACTGCAACCATAACCAATTGGGAAGTTGGTAATTACCCGCTTTGAAGTCGTAATTACCAGTTGGCTGCATTCACATGCTTTGAACTCGTTGAGAAACGCCAATTGGCTAATGGTCAACATGCTTGTAAACAAATTATAGTGTTATAGTGTTCAAAAACCATACTATTGATTGCTTTTTATAAATATATATTTTTTGTTACGTTTAACTTCAGAACATGCTGTTATCGGGATAATTTCGTTAGTAGGTGATGTCAGAGGTCAGCATTTGAGAGAAATCTGACATTAATTTCCCACTTGTAATTAAGTGTTGGAGGGGCATTCAAATGGATTTTTCCCAGTCATATATGGTAAATAACACTTTCCCAATTGGTTATAAATGCAGCATTAGGCGTGGTATATTGGCCAATATACTACACCCCCTTGGGCCCAATTGCATAATCGTAGTGTCTGTCAACAGACTGTGGGATGTGACAACTTTGTTCCGGTGCGCAGATTTTGTCTTCACTAATCAGTTGAAAAAATCGGAATGATGCAGGTGTTCACATCTTTAGACTGGTCAGACCCTTCAGGAGGGCGGTCACGCATGCTAGCAAGGCAGAGGTCCTGGGTTCGAACCTCAGTGTGAGCCAAATCAGGAGGAAGTGGTACTCGCTAAGCAAGCAGCGTGAGGTCCTTTATAGTTATGCAGTGACCCGGATCTACAGTTGTGCATAGCTAGCTTTACGTGTGGGGCTTAGGAGGGCGGTCACGTGTGCTAGCGAGGTAGAGGTCGGGGTTTGAGCCTTGTGTGGGCCGAATCGGGAGGAAGAGGTACTTGCGAAAGGCGTCTGCATACATACAGTAGGTTCAGGTTTGCTCCTATCTGAACTCAGCTAGGCGAAGTGAATATCTATGCTCGCATACTCCCTTAAAATACCTTCGCTTGAAAAACTATTACAAAGTGGCAATATTATTGTTTGTCCCTCTTGAGACGCCATATCAACAACATAGCCAGTACACTTCCTCAAAATAAAAAGAACTCAAGAAATCTGTAATTAATTTAGACTTTTTTGCCATTTTTGACTTCGGCTACCGAACTTCGACAAGCCACAAGAAGAAAATGCTCGAACAGCTGCCGACCACCTAAACAAACAAAAACGTCACAAAATGGCGTCATAATATATGCGCAAATTGTTTCCACTGGGAAGCATATGGTAAACTTAAGCAAGAAGCGTGACGACCTTTACACATGCACACAGCTACATAAAACAGACGCATGCACGCACAAACCTCATCATTTGGATCTGCTGTACTTCAAACACTTGACATTGCACACCACCTAGTGATCAAAAAAATATCCTACACCAGGGCTCTTCAATAACCAACCCTTGGGCAGAGTAAGAGGAACCAATAGCCTCATGGTGTCATAGCAGGCCTCTATAACCAGTCAAGGGCCAGGGTTAAAAAAGGATGTTGTGTTGCATGACTGTTATTACAAATATTATAGAATCAGGAACATGTGACAGGAGAATGATCTAGAATAGAGAGAAGATTCTCTCTAACTGTGATCAACAAAAAAAGAAGACTCTTCAATGTGTGCAGTGCATCCAAGCGTGACATTAAACACACTTGGGAAAATAGATTGCAGTATACGTGGATTCTCTTTTCTTTTTATTGAACATACTGCGTACACTTTCACCTCCAGCACCTGCTCGAACCATGCAAAGATATATATTCCCCCTTGGATTTCTTCAAATTTTTTTGTTACAAAGTGGGATTCAAATTGATTTCATTGTCATTTTTTGTCAACAATGTACTCATAATACTCTGTCAAAGTGGAATAAAAATGTATATATTTTTTAAAAGATGGAATAAAAATGAGAACTCAAATATGGTCGTTGAATATGTATTCAGACCATTTGTTTAGGCAAGTCTAACTTAGTTCAGGAGTAAAATTTGGCTTAGCAAATCACATAATAAGTTACATGGACTTTTTGAATGACTACTACTCTGTCCCCATACATACTGTACATCCGTAAGGTCCCTCAGTCAAGTATTGAATTTCAAGCACAGATTCAACTACAAAGACAAGGGAGCTTTTTGAAAGCCTCATAAAGAAGGGCAGTGATTGGTAGATGGGCAACAATAACAAATCCGACATTGAATATCTCTTTAAGCATGGTCAAGTTAATTATGCTGTGGATTATGTATTAAATCACCCACACACAAAGATACAGTCGTCCTTCAGAACTGAGCTGCAGGACAGGAATGAAACACTCAGGGATGTTACCATGAGGCCATTGGTAATTTTAAAACAGTTACAAAGTTCAATGGCTGTGATGGGAGAAAACTGAGGATGGACCAACAACATCGTAGTGACTCCACAATAATGACTTAAATTACAGAGTGAAAAGAACACAAATATACAGAACACAAATGGGAAGAAAAAAAACACGGCAAAGTAATACACTTTTTGGCATAAATACAAAGCCTTATGTTTGGGGCAAATCTAACACAACACATCACTGAGTAACTGCCTCTTTATTTTCAAGCATGGTGGTGGCTGCATCATGGTATGGGTACGCTTGACATCGGCAAATACTGGGGAGTTTTTCCAGGACAAAAAGAAACGGGATGGAGCTAGGCACAGGCAAAATCCTAGAGGAAAACATGCTTCAGTCTGCTTTACACCAGACACTGGGAGAGGAATTCACCTTTCAGCAGGACAATAACCTACAACTCAAGGCCAAATCTACACTGAAGTTGCTTACCAAGAACACAGTGAATGTTCCTGAGTGGCCAAATTACAGTTTTGAGTTAAATCTGCTTGAAACTCTATAGCAAGGATCCAAAATTGCTGTCTAGCCATGATCCCCAATATCTTGACAGTGTTTGAAAAATTATGAAAAAAAATAATGGGCTAATATTGCACAATCCAGGTGTGGAAAGCTCTTAGACTTACTCAAGATGAATCACAGCTTTAATCGCTGCCAAAGGAGTTGAACATGTATTGACTCAGGGAGCTGTATGCCACAACACATTTTTTAGTTATTTAATTTATCAATCTTAAATATATATTATATATATATATGTAATTCTTCCACTTTTACATGAGTATTTTGACCAAAAAGATACAATTTAATCAATTTTAATCCCATCTTAATAACACAAGAAAATGTAAATAAGTTCAAGAGATCTAAATACTCTTGCAAGGCACTGTATTTATGGGAATGGGATAAAGCAGAAGACACATTTCTGTTGGACATTGGACAATAAAGTAATCTTCCTTTGTTATCAATGTGATTTCAACCATGTACAACCACGTGTGATTTCAACCATGTAAAACCACGTGTGATTTCAACCATGTAAAACCACGTGTGATTTCAACCATGTAAAACCACGTGTGATTTCAACCATGTAAAACCACATGTGATTTCAACCATGTAAAACCACATGTGATTTCAACCATGTAAAACCACATGTGATTTCAACCATGTAAAACCACGTGTGATTTCAACCATGTAACTGTTTGAAGTAAAGACAAAATAGAGAACAGCATAATCTTCAAGGAACTTTATTGATCTTGCTGTAACAGTGTCCAATGGCATTGGCATTTCTCTGAAAATAAATTTATTTCAAATCGGAACAGAAGTTAGGTTTTCTGTTTCAAATCTTTTTTACGAAACAAAAAACAATGTAAAAAGCCCTCCATGTAGAACCAAACTGGTCTCAAGCTGGTTTCCCATAAAACAATTGCTGCAGGCCTACTTCAAAACAAAAAGATACAATCCTAATCCAACAGAAACATGTGCAATTCAAAATGGATACAATCGCTCCGTATGTTTAACACTATAAACATTTTCCACATTAATAGACTGGGATTTCATAATTTCTCATAAAGCCAAATAACAGTTTCTCTCCTCCAATCAAATCCAATAATTGCATTTAATATATCATCATTTTTTAAATATATATAATCTGAATAAGAGATGACCCAGAGATGGAATGAAAATGTGGTTTAATTGCTAACAGTTTTAGTTATGGTAACAGTATGATCATCCAAAACAATAATGGCCATGATTCAAAGCCTCCCCTTTTAGAAAGCCCATAGTCTTAGCTGCTGAAAAAAAAAAAAAAAATCTGAATAACAAAATAAAACTGTTTAAAAAAATATTTATTTTCAAGTGCTAAATACAAACATAAAAGTCTGTTTAAAATATAACTATTTTCTGGTTGAGGGTCATTTGAATCAGTAGACAAGGAACTCCATTGCAACCTTTTATCTTGGTATGTAATGTGTAAGGCATGGGGTGGAGACACTTAGCACAGTAGACTGAAAGAAGAGATTAAGGTAAGAAAGACGGTGGAAATAGTCTATTACCTAAACGGGGGATGTCTGTAATACAGTATCAACGTCTGATGAAAAAATGGTCTCAGCTCTTCCTTTCATGTCCATTTGGTATTTGACATTGAAAAAAGTTAAATGTCAAGATAGAAGTAATGTATGTAATAAAATGCATAGAAAAATGGTTGGAAACGATTCACGTTTTCAAACTTTTTCCTGTCTCATTTTCTAATAAATCTCAGTGTTCTTTAACAGTTTATGTTGTTCATTCAAATGCAGCAAATATCAGACTGTTTAAACCTAACTATTGTCTTGTAATCTTGTAAGTAATGTATCAATTAATTTGCTCCTTCCATTTGCAAATCTATCAAATCATCACCACAAACCAAAAGCCCAATCTTCATAAAATCCTTTACCAGAAAGACCCAAAACACAACATAACATCAGATTTGTATTGGTGATGGATAATTCAAGGCTTGGAATGACGATGAAATTCTCAGCTAATCTGAAGAAGAAAAAAAAAAATTGGTCACATCGTCCATATTAATTTAATTGTTGGTAACCTAATGAACTACAAAACGGGCAGCTATGAGACCTTGGAGCATATTCAGTCATTTAAAAAAGAAATGAAAATGTAAACCAAACTATTTGTTTATATCAATCCTTTTGACTGAAGATTCTAAGGCCGGTACTTTGCTCTACAAAGTAGTACAAGTAGTAAATGTTGCACAGTTTCCTGGGCCCCATTATAAAAAGTCTGAAGTGGTAAAGAAGGCTTTGTTTACAGTGTGCTCTGGTAGTACAGACATACAGAATGGACATCTTAGATTACTGCATTGACTTGGGCATCTACATTTAGTTAATGGGTAAGAATATCTCTGGTTGCCTTGGTTTCAGACCCTTTCTCTTGCTGTGTTGCTGAAGTACATACAAATATGCCAGTTGTAACCCTGAGACCTGTTCGAATAGACCAGCAGTCTCCCACTAGGTCTCAGGGTTGGCCATAGCCTGGTAGCCCAGTTGGTTTGTACTGTAGCCAACGCCTCTGTGTAGTTTCGTTGTCAAGCCATAGAAGAGTTGGCTACAGTACATGGAGACTGCATTCCAATATCCCACTACTATACCACTTAGGGGAATACATGTCAAATACATTGCTTCATTCTAAGTGGTATCCTAGCATGGACATTGAAACAGAGCCACCGTATTATATGGTATAGTTTATCTGCATGGTTTACATACATCAGACCCAGCGACGGCGAGACAGAGAGCTAAAGAAGATGGCTGCCATGAGTGACGTGAGGGCTCACAACATTGGTTTCTACAAGCCAAGCCACTGGTGCACAGCACAGGTACAAGGTTAGTTCCTTCTTCTGTTGTTCCGTTGAGGTTCCTCAGAGGTGGTTAGATGTCCATCTCGAACTGAGCGTCCTCACCTTTAAACACAAGAACACAAATAAAATGTAACCAACAGTGTACTCTAAAGCATTGTACTCTATACTACGATGGAAGCTAGACCTACTTAGGCTTTTATAAAGCTAGCCAGCCACATTCCAGCTCAGGCTTCATCCATGTTATGAAGGTGGACATTGATCACGCAGCTGGCACTACCTCCAGCAGGCTTGTAACTGCCCATACATGTTGCACATGGCTAGCCGTACATGTTGCACATGGCTAGCCGTACATGTTGCACATGGCTAGCCGTACATGTTGCACATGGCTAGCCGTACATGTTGCACATGGCTAGCCGTACATGTTGCACATGGCTAGCCGAACAACAAAATATTAATTGAGAAAATGCTGGACCATCAATCCATGGGCAAGTCAGTGACACATTTGAATCAACATGAAAGAAGATCATCTTGCAAATTCAGGAGGCTACGGTGTGAAATAGGCTGGAAGAAGTGCCGTCCTTCTTTTATTACGTATCGTTAATGTCGTCTTTCTTTTATTACGTATCGTTAATGCCGTCTTTCTTTTATTACGTATCGTTAATGCCGTCTTTCTTTTATTACGTATCGTTAATGCCGTCTTTCTTTTATTACGTACCGTTAATGCCGTCTTTCTTTTATTACGTATCGTTAATGTCGTCTTTCTTTTATTACGTACCGTTAATGCCGTCTTTCTTTTATTACGTATCGTTAATGTCGTCTTTCTTTTATTACGTATCGTTAATGCCGTCTTTCTTTTATTACGTATCGTTAATGCCGTCATTGGTGTGCTTATCAATGTACGAGCACCTTTTTCCCCCTCTCCGATCGATAACATAATTAAGTCATACCAAAGTTTGACCGTGCCTGAACTTTCAAATGCATCCTGTCATTACTAAATGTGTAATGTGATAGTTATTCTAATATTAAAATGGCTAGTAGTAGCAGCTCCATAGAGGTACATGTATGGATGGTTTTCTGAACCCAGATTAACCTAGTCCTGGGCTAAAGAGCACTTTCAATGGAGTTTCTTGGTTGCTTCTTTGTTCAAGACTAGGCTTAATCTGTGTCTGGGAAACCTGCACGATATATATTCTAACAATACTTCTCTGTGTAATAGTAGCCTACTGACCGGTGGCTGTCTTGCCATGACTGTTGTTGGGTTTGATGCGGTTGTTGACCTCGTTCCTCCCGTTCTCGGTCAGGACGTTGAGGCTGGTCACCCCGGGGATGATGGGCAGGTGAGCCGGGGGGGTCTGGGCGATGGGGGAGTTACGCCTGTCCAACAGGAACTTACGGTCGTAGATGATCCGGGTCCCTACGATGGAGGAGAGTGATTATTTAGTAACATCATTGACATATTAGTTCCAACCGTTGACTGTATAGAAATAAGGTGACAACATATGTATTACAAACCTGCTTTAGAGAAATGATACACCATATGGATAATAATATGTTGATTATATTACATCTATAACAGTCATTGTTGTTTTCTTCAATTTACCGTCAATCAACATGCAATAGTGTAGAACTGTGTAGCAGTGCAAATACAAGCCAATCAAGGCTTAATCTTGCACATTTCGTCCTGTCATCATTACAATGGGTGATGACAGTCACAGAACACAAATACACACATCTGTGAATAAAAAGGGCAAGAGCATAAACCGGTTTAGCTCTATATATATTTAAAGACCCATTTTAAACAAAAGATGACATATGTTATGAGCAACACTGCCTTGGCATGGCTGTCAAAGTGGTGGTGCACAATTATTATTTACATTTTTCACAATTTCATGCAATTCTACACAGGGGGAATCGATATTTATGAATAGAACACAATTATTTTACTTAAGTTCTACCACAATAAATTATATTGAACTCCAGTACTCAAAAAAATAAACATTTTAAAAACACAATGCCAGATTTGTTTTTGTTGCAAATTACAGTATCTATCTATACACCAACAGTGCACAACAATGCCTAATTGATCATAACCGTTACAGATAACAAATCTTACTTGCTAAATTGCTCCATATATATATATATAGAGTACAAGTCAAAGGTTTGGACACACCCTACTCATTCCAGGGTTTTTCTTTATTTTTACTATTTTCTACATTGTAGAATAATAGTGAAGACTTCAAAACTATGAAATAACACTTATGGAATCATGTAGTAACCAAAAAAGTGTTAAACAAATCAAAGTATATTTTATATTTGAGATTCTACAAAGTAGTCACACTTTGCCTTGATGACAGCTTTGATTGAAACCCATTTTTTTTTATATCCCTCACGTATGGTCTTTTAAAAACCAAAGGTGAGAGACATGGTGGTTAAATCTGATTACCCACCAGAGAAAAGGGAAACTTGCTTGGACAAGGTTTCGGAGGGAAATTACAAATGAAGCTGCATTGAGCACATTGGCCACACTTACAAATGCAACTAATTTACCCACCCCCGCACAGGACAAAGATTTAAGATCAAAGGCCTGATTATCTACATGTCCACCAATGTTATTTACATGTTGAAATGTCATTGTGGTCTGTCTTACATAGAGAAAACCCATAGAAGCCTTAAGACACGGATCACTGAGCACAGCAGCAATATACGGGCAGGTGAGAAACAATCCGGTTGCTGTTCATTGCTGTTCATACAAGCTGGACATCCTATTAGTTCTCTGAGATACATTGGAATAGAAATGGCCAAGATGTCACGCAGGGGCGGGGACATTGAGATGAAACTTCTTCAAAGGGATTCTTTCTGGATCCACAGGCTCAGCACACCCTCCTCTTGGCCTTAACTAGGAGTTTGACTTGAAACTGTTTTTATAGTTTCAAAATGTCCAAATTATAGTTTTTATTTGCTTTTATCCTAATTGAATATTGTATGTATATTACTGTAAATATTGATCACATTCCTTGTGTATGATCATATATTTGAATACATTGAATGTTAATATTGTGAACCTCTGTTATACATTTTTTTACCTCCTGTTTCAGGAAGGGATGTCACTGAGTACAGCCCCTATATATAGGACCTTTCACCCCCCACCTATATATGGATGCCTGATGAAGAACTAGGTTTTTGTAAGAACCTGGAAAGAGATTTCCAACGCCCTCCTTTTGTGATGAACATGATTTTGTTGGCTCTAATTCATGTTCAGTCAAATGTTCCCCTCTTAATTTTGTCAAGATAAATGTTTTATTTCAGAAAGAAATTGCATCCTGTATACTATAATAATTTTCCCAATACGTTATTGAGCTAATTTCTGGGGTTGGAAATATTATTTAAATTTTTGTTTTTTCCTTTTAAAAAGTCACCAGAACCAAGCTTTTCAGTACTTATACAAATTTTGTTTTAACCACGAAGCAGCCACGGTGCACTCACATATAGGGCTCAGCCATGGACTGTTACTTTTGTGACTGAATGAAAACATTTTAACAATGTGACTTAAGTGATTGATGTTGGGAAAATAGATGTCAAAAATGCAGAAAGGTGTTAAATGCCTGTAAAGAGTTTGGGGGAGAAATTATTTCACAGATTTAATCATGTAACATTAGGCCTACTGATTATTTCTCAGTATCTACTTGCGAGCTACCAGATATGCAGTTTTGTACAACGGTGGAACCTTTCGTAGGCTGATGGAAGGCTACTCTGGGTCAGTGGGAGATCTCAATTGCATAGTCCTCACTTCTTCCTCAAAACCCACTGGATGAGAAAGCCAGAGGTCCCTCCCCTCTGACCTTCTCCTCCAATTGGTTTTGAGAAGGAGGCCAGAGAGCATGAGCAACCTCTACGGTGCGGTTGAGCTAACGTAGGCTAATGTGATTAGCACGAGGTTGTAAGTGTAACCGATGTGAAATGGCTAGCTAGTTAGCGGTGGTGCGCGCGTGTTTCAATCGGTGACGTCACTCGCTCTGAGACCTGAAGTAGTTGTTCCCCTTGCTCTGCAAGGGCCGCGGCTTTTGTGGAGCTATGGGTAACGATGCTTCGAGGGTGACTGTTGATGTGTGCAGAGGGTCCCTGGTTCGAGCTCGGGTCGGGGCGAGGGGACAGACGAAAGCTAAACTGTTACATAAGTAACAAAAATAAATCCCATGACATAGTGCAGTTAGATTAATATGTCTATCTAATTTACAGTAGCTATTACAGTGAAATAATACCATGCTATTATTTGAGGAGAGTGCACAATTATGAACTTTAAAATGTATTAATAAACCAAGTAGGCACATTTTGGCAGTCTTGATACAACATTTTGAACAGATATGCAATGGTTCATTGAATCGGTCTAAACCTTTGCACATACACTGCTGCCATCTAGTGGACCAAATCTAAATTGCGCCTGGGCTGGAATAATACATTATGGACTTTCTCTTGCATTTCAAAGATGATGGTACAAACAAAAAAAAACTTTTTTCTTTGTATTATCTTTTACCAGATCTAATGCGTTACATTTTCCTACATTAATTTCACATTTCCACAAACTTCAAAGTTTTTCCTTTTAAATGGTATCAAGAATATGCATATCCTTGCTTCAGGTCCTGAGCTACAGGCAGTTAGATTTGGGTATGTCATTTCAGGCAAATATTTAAAAAATGGGTCCGATCCTTTTAAAGATTCTCCCAGAGGCTGCGATACAGCGAAGCCTAATCATCATGATCATCGTGATTCTTACAGGCAAAGTGAAATGACAACATCGGACATGAAACAATGATACAAATGTAACAGCACAACCTAATTGATACAATATTTTATTTTGCAGGTGCCTTTTTATTTTAAATATCAGTGGTGCAACTACGGCTTTCTAACTGCACTGAACCAGAACAGTGGCGCGCAGGAGGGAAGTAAATCTTTCCAGTATGCAAAACCAGTAGGCGACGGGGGAGCAAAATGCAATCTGTTAATTATTATATAATATATCAAATGGACATATCTATTTTTAATAGAGACTAGCTCAAAACATGACTAATTATTGAAAATGACAAATGACACAATCGAGCATAAATCAATAAATCAGAGGCGACTGGTGGGAAGCGCTTTAGGAGGGTGGGCTCAATGTAATGGCAGGAATGCAGGTGCTTCTACACCTGCATTGCTTGCTGTTTGGGGTTTTAGGCTGGGTTTCTGTACAGCACTTTGATATATCAGCTGATGTAAGAAGGGCTATATAAATACATTTGATTTGAATGGAATATATGTTTGATGAGTTCGATACAGTTCCATTATCCATTCCAGCTATTACAATGAGCCCGTCCTCCTATATCTCCTCCCACCAGCCTCCTCTACAATAAATAATCTATTGCATTGTTATGTAGGCAGCCACCATGATTCATATCAATGCTGTTGAACACTAACCAATCACATTGCCAAACGGGACGGCAGGGGCGGGACAAACAAGCAATAATATGCAATTTATACATTTGTGTTGCTTTTACCTCCCGGAGTGGTCGAAAATAAAGTGCCTCCTGGGGTGGTGCAATAGTCATGAGGTAGCTGCGTTGTATCGTTTATCAACACCGTCCTAGTCGGAATGACCCTGCTCTCGCTAAACTGACGACTGGTAGACGACGACATTTCACCCCCGGTTTAGTGACTGGTCAGACGGTGTTGTAATCTGTAGGTGGTTGATGCCTAACCCGACGGACGGTGGAACCCACGGCCTTTTCTCTTTCTCTCTTATCTCTTCCCAAGATTTTCTTGTGGCTCCTCTCGTCCTCCCAGCCGTCAGCACAGCCCCACTCCCTCCGCCAGGCAGGAAGAACAACAACACAAGGAGACCGGATATGACGTCGTGGAAGACTAGACCCGCTGTCGCCTGGTGGAGCTATTATGCAATGACAAACGATAAAGAATAATCACAGTTTTCAAACAGAGAGGAAGAGGCAAAGCGAGATGGTTGCGCCGAAATCTGTCAAAAAATTCCCAATGCGTTTATGGGTTAAGCAGACCTTGTCGCTTGCTGGGACAACAAACTATTTTTACAGTCTTTAGCTGTGTTCGAATACCCATACTAACATACTGTATACTTAATGAGTATATACTACAAGTTAATTTTAGTGTACTGTAAACGAACGGTAACCTTTCAGTTGAGCATACTAGCGCTTCGCCTGTCTATCAGAAGTTGATGCTGTTGCTATACAACCTCTTGCTAGCATATTAACAAATTACTAGCTAGATTTAGGGTGTGTTCGTAAATTCAATCTGGGGTGCCAGGGTGTGCTCTGTGCGTTTAAATTCAGGGCGTTGTCATATTGTCGCACACTGGATGCTCTGGCCAAGGAGTAGGGATGATCCGAGCAGGGTAGATGAAAGTGATCTGACCTCGCAACGGCAGTCAAGCACCCAAGTGAACTTGCTAGCTACTTCCAGACACAAATGAGAGAACACCTCATTCTGACCAGTTTACTCTGCCTAGCAGAGCTGGTTAGGCAGTTTTCATGTTATCCAGAGTGTTGGTGACTGTAACGGTGCTGCTGGCAACAATTGAATTACGCTTTTTTGCAGACGATTACTGACACGCCACATTCAACTGGAGTTGAGCGGTAAATTCATCAGTTATTCTATGCTATGCCAGCACGAGAGTGAGTGCTGGCATAGCATAGAATAACTGATGAATTTACCGAGTAGATAGCTAGAGATAATTTACAAACTCACTCAAACGACTATACCACTTAGATAAACTATGAATGATGTGAATAATCAAGTCACTAAAAGTTGGGTAGTTTGTTAGATTGCACAAAGTATATATACTGGCAAGTTCAATGTATTAGTAGCCAACTAACGTTACAGTAGGTAGCTAACACAACATAATGCTGTAATGATATGCTATGTGGTTTGTAAGGATAGAGTAGCTAACAAATTGTCAGCCAACAAAGTGTAACTTATTTGAAAAGTCATTACTTTATTACATTGCTCAACATGTTCGTAACATTTACATTTAAGCAACGAATTTCTATTGCTCTCGTCAGACTTCGTCTGCATATTTTCCACAATTTTCTTCAAATCTGAAACCGTTGTAAAGCCACGCCCATTTTCTGGAGAATTGCATTATGGGCCCTAAAAGCACGGAAATAGTGTCCGTCGCTTGTATGCTTCGTATTTTGGCGAATCTAGTACGACATCCGGGAACCTTTGGCATACTAACTATATCCATACTATGACTTATAAACATACTACATACTCAATTTATGTCACAAATTGTACGGTTAGTATGAGTATTCGAACACAGTTTATGACAACGACTCCCATTGTTAGGGCGGAGACATGAACATATCGTCATTATATATTGATCTCTGCTTCAAACCGTATGGTACTGTCTTTGGAATAATAACTAAGGGCTAATGGAAGAGACCCACTACACGTGTTTAGAAAAAAATAACATAAAAAAAAAAATGTTATTTGATGTAGGTTGAGGGATATTGTGCTTTACCGTTTACACGTAACACATTATCTACTCTAACAAACTATATATAGCAGGACATCGTTTTAGCGGATTAATATCATGATATCTCCCATATTCAAGAACATGTACAGTAGAATGGGTTGGAGACCTGCCTTACATTCAGCTGGTTTGCAAAAACAAGAAATTCTTAGAATGAACAACAGACAGTATCAGTATGCATACGTAATCTTCAACGCGATATGTTTATTCGTTATGCGCAGTTGCTGCACTTTCCAAGCTCTCCGCCTAGAAATGCGCATGTGCAGTGTAGTTCTGGGTGGATTTCTTTTGAACACTCAAAGTGCATTAACCATCACCGCAGCTTCCGCAAGAAACCAACACAGATTAAATATGAGCTTCACAGTCGAAGAGAGGGGGAACCCCAATACATTGAGCTATCGTTTGTTTTTCAGTAAGTATGGTTCACTTTTTAATGAACATATTAGTTTAGCTTATTAGCTTGCTATAATCGTGTCCATTGTGGTTCGCCGGTTTGCTACTGGGATCGGGCCCCGACCTCCCACGTGTCACTTTTATTCATTGCTTTCGCATTGTTTTTATAGTCCTATCTAATGCTACGTTCAAGTGTAGCTAGATTTCACATATTGTCACCTAGTATCGTGGATTTATAATTATAGGCGTGTACCATCGCTTGGCCTTTGCCCCACATTGATTGATTTGAGCTGACAAACTAGTAATTGAATGGACCAGTTTTGCCGGTTGGCTGACGTATGCTTCTATCGAACTTGCTGTACTTTAATTTGACTTGGTATCAGGATCCAATTAATTCCGATGTTAAGTGTTTATTAGATTAATTCTGCAGATGTGGTATTTCTGATATAAACTAGTGTTGTTGGGATACCACACAAGTAGCTCTCGAGAACCCAAGTGGGCCCAAGTCCAGGGGCTTTCAGCTTCCCTGTCTTGGGTTCTCAGCTGAATGTATCGACCACAGCTGGCTCCTTGCCCTTGATCATGACTATCTGTTCCATACATTACACAAGTCATTGGACGAAGACATCATCTGTATGGGGAGTTTTGTTAAGAGCCCTGATACTTGCTCTGAACATTAACACGTATAGCTTGCAGTATGGTTTTGGAAGCATACGGACCTTATGAGAAATAATAAATACAAAAACAATAGGTTAAATTGATACACACCTTTTATAGGGTTAGTTTTCCCACATATCCATATCTCCATGTTACAGCGCATGTTTAATGAAGACAGAGGGACCACCTGTGGTAATTATCAATCTGCGTCTCCGAACACCTGTGTGTAGATGTAGCATAAAGGAAGAAGGCTGCCAGAAACGTGTTGTCACTGGAAAATACTGTCTGCTGCAACTGTGATAAAGCCGGTTAAAACAGTGTACAATAAGTGTATTTTTAGCCTTTTGAAATTATTTTGATGTCATATGAAAGTAAATAGTTGGAGAGTCAGGGCATTGCCCTTGGGCGGCAGACAGCTTCGTGAAATGACTGTATATGGTTAACATTACCATCTTTTGAAAGGACTACCACACCAGCAATTTAGAGAATTCAGTTTCTAAACTGTGTGGGTTACGCCCAGTTTCTAAGATGAGGCTTCAAGAGCTGTCAAAGGTGTTTCTCATTTAACCAGTTAGGCTGAATGTATCCTTGTTCATATTGAATGTGATGCAGCAGTTTTTCATATTTGTTGCATACAGTGCAGCCTTTGTGATTGAACCCTGATGTCTATTACTCTGGGGGTTGCATTATGAATACGTGTTATTAATGTGTAAGAGAGGTTGATTACATTTACACCAGAGCCCTTCGTGGGCATGAATTTTAAGCCTGAGCACTACCTATGCCGACAACATTCAGGCCCGATTGCCCGAAATCAGAAATAATTTCCTCCATTAATAAATCCATTAGCTGCTCCTCTCTCGGTCACTCGCTCCCTGTGCACAGGTAGCTTGCTCTGCATGCACTCCGGTCATGGCAGCTCTGACTCAGTGAGTAAATAAAGGAAAGGGGGATACCTAGTCAGTTGTACAACTGAAATGTGTCTTCTGCATTTAACCCAACCCCTCTGAATCAGAGAGGTGCGGGGGGGCTGCCTTAATCAACATCCACATCTTCAGCACCGGGGGAACGGTATGTTAACTGCCTTGCTCAGGGGCAGAACACGACAGATTTTTACCTTGTCAGCTCGGGGATTCGATCCAGCAACCTTTTGGTTACTGGCCCAACGCTCTAACCACTAAGCTACCAGCCCAAGCCAAGCGGAGCCGTTGCTATGGATGGCCATTTATGTTGACATTCGACAGTGGGTGGACGGGCGGCCATCTTTGTTGTAGTAATTAGAAGTTATCTTTAAATTAAATTTAAATGTTACACTATGCAGAAATAGTGCCGCCATTTCGTGGTTGCTAAAATAATAATAGTTTGCCTAATTTCAGTTTGTGACAAAACATGAGAGTATATTGTAGAGAATCATTGTACCTTGTAAACTGCTGTGAAATATATTTTCCATTAAAAAAAATATTGTATTTTCAGCTGTTTGAAGCTGATGTACAAAACTGAAAGTAAAAGAAGCAAAAAAAGACGCAAAAACTACATTTAAGACCGGGGAGTATAGAAATAAAGCACATAGAACAGACCTACCGCTTCTTAGAATTGCGTTCAATGAGAATGACAGATCTATAACATTTAAATGTGAATTTGGTCAGTAGCCCAAAAAGTTACATATTGCAACTTTAAATTTCAATGGTGTGTAAGCTAAATTGCAGTGGTATGAAGGGATAGGTCCATTCTATGAATTCCATTTCTATGATTGAAATGACACCCACCCTGTATTCAAGAGCATGTTGTCTCAAACGATGGCAGGCACAACACAAAAACCTCAGATGATGTAAGGTAGGGTCTAAGCTACAACGTGCGGAAATGTAAAAAATCTGAGTTTATGCATATTTTAGATAATTGATGTTAAAGCTGCTTTGGGCAACCCAGACAAATTCACATAGTTATAGGTCTGTCATTCTCATTGGAAGCAAGTTTAAGAAGTGGTTGGGTAATAGGTACCCATTAAGCCCAGCTCGGGCTTTTCACATATCTTTGTAAGTAAAGTCATAAAACTTAATGACAGATTGTCCACTTAAAAAAAAGACAATTAGGGCTGTATATATTAAATGTCTAAACTAAGATTTTGGTGAGCTTAATCGGCACACTTATGCTAGTTCTGTTCTACGTGTGCTATTTCTATGCTTCCTGTTCTTACGTTTCATTTTTGCATCTTTTACTTTTGGTTTTGTACACTTTATTTTATTTATTTAACCTTTATTTAACTAGGCAACTCACTAGCTTCAAACAGCTGAAAATACAATATTTTTGGTTATTGAAAGATATTTCACAGCTGTTTAGATGGTGCAATTATTCTCTACATTGCCTAATTTCAGTTTATGTGAAAAAACAAGCGGAGCGATTTCTGTATATTGCACCTTTTTGTAAAGGTAAAAAAAACAAAATAATTCTATACATGTTTTCCCATTGAAGAAATGGTCTGAAAGTGACTTTTTGGATCTGAATACCAAAACATTCAGGAGATAAGAGGTGCTCAAAGTTGACCCATTTTGCATACCCCAACATGAGTACATTCGCGTCTTCATCACTGGAAAAGATAAACGGTTGAGATTTGATATCATTGAAAAGTTAAAAACAGGATTGTCAAACAATTTTTCAACTTTTCTTTCAATAAATTATAAAATAGTTTGACAACCCTGTGTTTAAGCATTTCAATTATATAAATCTCAACCGTTTATCTTTTCCAGTGAAGAAGACGTGAATGTACTCATGGTATGGTGGGGTATGCAAAATGGGTCAACTTTGAGCACCTCTTATCTCCTGAATGTTTTGTTATTCAGATCCAAAAAGTCACTTTCAGACCACTTCTTCCATGGGCAAACATGCATGCAAATGTTTTTGTTTAAATCAAAAGGGATGCAGTCAAAGTGATTGAATTCATATAGATTAATTTACTTGTATGTTATTGTCTGTTCTCTGTAGAAAATGCTGATGGAAAGTATGTCTCCCCATTCCATGACATACCCATGTACGCTGATGAGAGCCAGGTAAAGTATGTCACCTTTATGCCGCTACAACACCCCATTACACAATAACACACACTGAATGTAGATGGGATATCTATTCAACTGTTTCTTCATAGAAAGACGCCCACTAAGTTAAACTTTTGATTCCATGGTGAAACCTTGTGGTCAGAATAGCTTTAATGTATTATGCGTGTGGGAGAGTAGGAGTAGCACTAGCAAGGTCATAGTCTGTTTGTCAAAGCAATGGTCTTTACCCCTCCAACACTGAACTCTTCGGTCATTATGCAGTAATTCTGGATTTCCTGTTATCTTATCTCACTGGAACAATATATCCCAGTTGGATGGCCTTTCGTTTCCTCCAACTCATCCATAGTCATATATAAATTATAACTGGGTATATTGATATTATGATACACTACCGGTCAAAAGTTTTAGAACACCTACTCATTCAAGTTTTTTTTTGTAAATCTTTCTTATTTTCTACATTGTAGAATAATAGTGAAGACATCAAAACTATGAAATAACAAATATGTAATCATGTAGTAACCAAAAAAAATCTAAATATATGTTATATTTGAGATTCTTCAAATAGCCGCCCTTTGCCTTAATGACAGCTTTGCACAATCTTGGCATTCTCTCAACCAGCTTCATTATGTAGTCACCTGGAATGCATTTCAATTAACTGGTGTGCCTTCTTAAAAGTTAATTTGTGGAATTTCTTTCCTTCTTAATGCTTTTGAGCCAATCAGTTGTGTTGTGACAAGGTAGGGGGTATACAGAAGATATCCCTATTTGGTAAAAGACCAAGTCCATATTATGGCAAGAACAACTCAAATAAGCAAAGAGAAACGACAGTCCATCATTACTTTTAAAACATGAAGGTCAGTCAATATGGAAAATGTCAAGAACTTTGAACGTTTCTTCAAGTGCAGTCGCAAAAACGATCAAGCTCCATGGTGAAACTGGCTCATGAGGACCGCCACGGGAATGGAAGACCAAGAGTAGGTGTTCTAAAAGAGTTTGTTTAACACTTTTGTTGGATCCTACATGATTCCATATGTGTTATTTCATAGTTTTGATGTCCACTATTATTCTGCAATGTAGAAAATAGTAAAAATAAAGAAAAACCCTTGAATGAGTAGGTGTTCTAAAGCTTTTGACCGGTAGTGTGTATATACTTTTGTGTATTTAAATATATTTTACACAAAAGTATATATATATATATATATGTGTGTATGTATATAAATATATATTACACAAAAGTATATATGTATGTATATATATATGTGTGTGTGTATATACAGTGGGGAGAACAAGTATTTGATACACTGCCGATTTTGCAGGTTTTCCTACTTACAAAGCATGTAGAGGTCTGTAATTTGTATCATAGGTACACTTCAACTGTGAGAGACGGAATCTAAAAAAATCCAGAAAATCACATTGTATGATTTTTAAGTAATTAATTTACATTTTATTGCATGACATAAGTATTTGATACATCAGAAAAGCAGAACTTAATATTTGGTACAGAAACCTTTGTTTGCAATTACAGAGATCATACGTTTCCTGTAGTTCTTGACCAGGTTTGCACACACTGCAGCAGGGATTTTGGCCCACTCCTCCATACAGACCTTCCCCAGATCCTTCAGGTTTCGGGGCTGTCGCGGGGCAATACGGACTTTCAGCTCCCTCCAAAGATTTTCTATTGGGTTCAGGTCTGGAGACTGGCTAGGCCACTCCAGGACCTTGAGATGCTTCTTACGGAGCCACTCCTTAGTTGCCCTGGCTGTGTGTTTCGGGTCGTTGTCATGCTGGAAGACCCAGCCACGACCCATCTTCAATGCTCTTACTGAGGGAAGGAGGTTGTTGGGCAAGATCTCGCGATACATGGCCCCATCCATCCTCCCCTCAATACGGTGCAGTCGTCCTGTCCCCTTTGCAGAAAAGCATCCCCAAAGAATGATGTTTCCAC
Source organism: Salvelinus alpinus (assembly GCF_045679555.1). NCBI lineage: Eukaryota > Metazoa > Chordata > Actinopteri > Salmoniformes > Salmonidae > Salvelinus > Salvelinus alpinus. The sequence continues at coordinate 27,096,311 of NC_092117.1, forward strand.
CTCCATGCTTCACGGTTGGGATGGTGTTCTTGGGGTTGTACTCATCCTTCTTCTTCCTCCAAACACGGCGAGTCGAGTTTAGACCAAAAAGCTCTATTTTTGTGTCATCAGACCACATGACTTCAGACGGGCCTGGACATGCGCTGGCTTGAGCAGGGGGACCTTGTGTGCGCTGCAGGATTTTAATCCATGACGGCGTAGTGTGTTACTAATGGTTTTCTTTGAGACTGTGGTCCCAGCTCTCTTCAGGTCATTGACCAGGTCCTGCCGTATAGTTCTGGGCTGATCCCTCACCTTCCTCATGATCATTGATGCCCCACGAGGTGAGATCTTGCATGGAGCCCCAGACCGAGGGTGATTGACCGTCATCTTGAACTTCTTCCATTTTCGAATAATTGCGCCAACAGTTGTTGCCTTCTCACCAAGCTGCTTGCCTATTGTCCTGTAGCCCATCCCAGCCTTGTGCAGGTCTACAATTTTAACCCTGATGTCCTTACACAGCTCTCTGGTCTTGGCCATTGTGGAGAGGTTGGAGTCTGTTTGATTGAGTGTGCGGACAGGTGTCTTTTATACAGGTAACGAGTTCAAACAGGTGCAGTTAATACAGGTAATGAGTGGAGAACAGGAGGGCTTCTTAAAGAAAAACTAACAGGTCTGTGAGAGCCGGAATTCTTACTGGTTGGTAGGTGATCAAATACTTATGTCATGCAATAAAATGCAAATTAATTACTTAAAAATCATACAATGTGATTTTCTGGATTTTTGTTTTAGATTCCGTCTCTCACAGTTGAAGTGTACCTATGATAAAAATTACAGACCTCTACATGCTTTGTAAGTAGGAAAACCTGCAAAATCGGCAGTGTATCAAATACTTGTTCTCCCCACTGTATATATATATACACACACACACACACATAGATAGATATATATATATATATATCTCACACATATGTACATTTGAACACCCCTTCAAATTAGTGGATTCAGCTATTTCAGCCACACCGTTGCTGACAGGTGTATAAAATCGAGCACACAGCTATGCTATCTCCATAGGAAATAATTGGCTTTAGAATGGCCTTACTGAAGAGCTCAGTGACTTTCAACGTGGCACCGTCATAGGAGTCATTTCTTCAAATTTTTGCCCTGCTAGAGCTGCCCCAGTCAACTGTAAGTGCTGTAATTGTGAAATGGAAACGTCTAGGAGCAACAATGGCTCAGACACAAAGTGGTAGGCCACACAAGCTCACAGAATGAGACCGCCAAGTGCTGAAGTGCATTAAAATCATCTGTTCTCGTTTGCAACACTCACTACCGAGTTCCAACGTCAGCACAATAACTATTTGTCGGGAGATTCATGAAATGAGTTTCCATGGACGAGCAGCCGCACACAAGCCTAAGATCATCATGCGCAATGCCAAGCATCGGCTGGAGTGGTGTAAAGCTCGCCGCCATTGGACTCACGCAGCACAATCTGAATCACGCAGCACAATCTGGCAGTCCAAAGGACAAGTCTGGGTTTGGTCAGATGCCATGAGAACGCTACCTGCCCCAATGCATAGTGCCAACTAAAGTTTGGTGGAGAAGGAATAATGGTCTGGGGCTGTTTTTCATGGTTTGGGCCCCTTAGTTCCAGTGAAGGGAAATCTTAACGCTACAGCATACAATGACATTCTAGACGATTCTGTGCTTCCAACTTTGTGGCAACAGTTTGGGGAAGGCCCTTTCCTGTTTCAGCATGACAATGCCCCCATGCACAAAGCAAGGTCCATACAGAAATGGTTTGTTGACATCTGTTTAGAAGAACTTAAGTGGCCTGCACAGAGCCCTGACCTAAACCACAAACTCCTTTGGGATGAATTGGAACACCGACTGTGAGCCAGGCCTAATCGCTCAACATTGGTGCCCGGCCTCTAATGCTCTTGTGGCTAACTGGAAGCAAGTCCCTGCAGAAATGTTCCAACATCTGGTGGAAAGCCTTCCCAAAAGAGTGGAGGCTGTTCTAGCAGCAAAGGGGGGACCAACTGATTTTGGAATGAGATGTAGTGTATGTGACACAGGCACACGAAAAAAGCAGAATGATTTATTGCTTTCTTCTCTTTCAGAACATTTTCCACGTGGTTGTTGAAGTACCAAGATGGACCAACTCAAAGATGGAGGTAGGTTCACCTTGATTGATTGATTTAATGAGCCAGTTTAAAAAAATACACAGTATGTGAAAAACGTGACCGGCATACCACAATAAAGTCAGTGGCGTATTTCCATGTGCAGGGTGCAGAAACAACCTTGTTGTCACGATCGTCGTATGGTGGAAGAGAGGAGGACCAAGGCGCAGCGTGAAATGAATACATATTTAATTAACGAAGAATACTTGACAAACTATACAAAACAACAAACGAACGTGAAGCTATATAACAAATAGTGCTGACACTAAACATAGACAATCACCCACGAACTACCTAATGAATATGGCTGCCTAAATATGGTTCCCAATCAGAGACAACGATAGACAGCTGTCTCTAATTGAGAACCAATCTAGGCAACCATAGACATACATACACCTAGACTAGACACTTTAACCAACTAAGCCACAGCACCCATAAACATACAAAAAACCCTAGACAATACAAAACACATACATCCCCCATGTCACACCCTGACCTAACTAAAATAATAAAGAAAACAAAGATAACTAAGGCCAGGGCGTGACACTTGTTGTGTGTACTAGGGTTGGGCTCTATTCGAATTGAATGCAGTCAATTCAGGAAGTGATTTGAATTTTAAATTCAGATTTAAAAAAACTTTATTGAGGAGTCATTGAAAATAAATGCCCTTTTTTCAATTTGAATTAGAATTTTTGTATACTTCCTGATTTGACTGCCTTCATTTCGAATTGAGCCTAACTCTGGTGTGTACGTTGTGCTCTAGGCCATGCGGAGATCCTTCTCCTTCTCCTACTAACTTTACTTTTACAGTAATATACCAGGTCTTAGTCTATAAGCCTAATATAATAATGCAAACCTACTTACCTGTATCCATTTGTCACTAATCAGAACAACTCAGCCTTTATTTAGCCAGATTAGTCTGGCTTTTACGATCTAGGGGCGGTTTCCTGGATCCCGATTAGGCCTTGTCCATTAGCTTTTTAGTTATTTCAATAGAGATTCTCCATTGAGCATGCGTTTGAAAAATCCTCGACTAAGCTTAATCTTTGTCTGGGAATCTGGCCCCTGGCTAGTCAAGAGGTAGGCAAAATAAGGCATCAAATTTATTTCATAAAGACCTTTTTACATCAGCAGTCACAATGTGCAGTCCATCAGCAGTCACAATGTGCAGTCCAACTACCTCATCCCCATACTGTATTTATTTATTTATTTATCTTGCTCCTTTGTACCCCAGTATCTCTACTTGCACATTCATCTTCTGCACATCTATCATTCCAGTGTTTAATTGCTATATTGTTATTACTTCGCCACCATGGCCTATTTATTGCCTTACCTCCCTTATCCGACCTCATTTGCACACACTGTATATAGACTTTTTCTACTGTATTATTGACTGTATGTTTGTTTATTCCATGTGTAACTCTGTGTTGTTGTATGTGTCAAACTGCTTTGCTTTATCTTGGCCAGGTCGCAGTTGTAAATGAGAACTTGTTCTCAAATACCCTACCAGGTTAAATAAAGGTGAAATAAAATGTGCTTTACAGATACCCAGCCAAAAAGAGAGCAAGCAATGCAGAGGTAGAAACACAGTCTTGAAGGCAGGAACCTGGGAAGAAACCTAGAGAGGAACCAGGCTCCGAGGGGTGGCCAGTCTTATTCTGGCTGTACTGGGTGGAGATTTAAGAGTACGTGTGGCCATTAGAGCCAGATTGTTTTTCAAGACGATGGAAGCACATTTAATAATGTTTGGCTTTGCTACTTCCAGATTGCGACCAAAGACCCCCTGAATCCGATCAAGCAGGATGTGAAGAAGGGGAACCTGCGTTACGTCGCCAACGTTTTCCCCCACAAAGGCTACATCTGGAACTATGGAGCAATACCTCAGGTCAGACAGTCACTAACCTGCCACCAGACAGTCACTAACCTGCCATCAGACAGTCACTAACCTGCCACCAGACAGTCACTAACCTGCCACCAGACAGTCACTAACCTGCCACCAGACAGTCACTAACCTGCCACCAGACAGTCACTAACCTGCCACCAGACAGTCACTAACCTGCCACCAGACAGTCACTAACCTGTCACCAGACAGTCACTAACCTGCCACCAGACAGTCACTAACCTGTCACCAGACAGTCACTAACCTGTCACCAGACAGTCACTAACCTGCCACCAGACAGTTACTAACCTGCCACCAGACAGTTACTAACCTGCCACCAGACAGTCACTAACCTGTCACCAGACAGTCACTAACCTGCCACCAGACAGTCACTAACCTGGTATCAAGCTACATATGGTCTGACAATGTAGACTACGCTATCCGTGTCTAACTGAATTCATTGATCACCTAGAACTGAGTTGGCATTGATTGCCAATTTCTCTGTAGTGATATGAACTAAGTATCTCAATCTTTTTTTGACAGTGATATTTCTCTTTCTTGATAGACATGGGAGGACCCCGGGCACAAAGATGGAGACACTGGCTGCTGTGGTGACAACGACCCAATTGATGTCTGTGAAATCGGTACCAAGGTACAGCACTTGTTCTTTATCCTATAATCATTAAACCTTTAGAGCTGATCTAGTTTATTCCATTCACTCTCTGACATTCTTACTTGCTTCAGGTGTCATTCAAAGCAGCTTTTTGTCACCTAAGCTAAGTGTCCAATATTGAAAAGTATGTTGGTAACAATTTGGCTGTTTTGTTACTCCATCAGCTGTCTGTAGTGAATTTGTGGTGTGAGCTTCATGTGTGGGTGTCTGATGAAATTAACTTTCCTCAGGCATGTGATCTATATTTGACATACTATCAGTGAAATTTACCTATCCCCATACCAATATCCTACTTCTCTATGTTGTACTGATCACATCCCTGTCTCCTCTCCAGGTGTGTTCGCGTGGTGAAGTGATCAAGGTGAAGGTACTGGGGGTTTTGGCCATGATCGACGAGGGGGAGACTGACTGGAAAGTCATGGCCATCAACGTGGAGGACCCTGAAGCTAAGGACCTGAACGGTAACCACCGGAGGAGCTGGATGTGGGCTAAACTGATAATCCCTAATACAACAGGCCACTCCTTAATGCTGCCCATTGGTCCAGTCACTGCAAGTAGTAGTACTAGAATATGATTGCTCAAGTGAAGAATGCAATGATTGAGCTATTGTTTTCTATTCCTATTGCCACAGTCATCCTCTCACCTGTCTCCTTATCATGTGTACCTCAGACATCAGTGACATCCAGAGGCTGAAGCCAGGTTACTTGGAGGCCACAGTGGACTGGTTCAGGAGGTACAAGGTACCAGACGGGAAACCAGAGAACATGTTCGCCTTCAACGGAGCGTTCAAAGACAAGGTATCCATCTTGTACTCCATACTGTTCGGTTCTAATTTTGAGTAAATAACTCACGGACACTAGAGAAGCTTAACCAAGTTTAATTCTTCCCAAAGGGTCGATACAGCTGTAATTCAGACACAGACATGGCTTCCCCCGTGGTAGTATTCATACTTCACTTTGGGTGGAGTCTCCTCCTTATCACTCAACATTGCATCATTATTGCTGAGCAGGGAGCTACGTCATATGATCCTTCAGTGGTTTCTCCCCTTATCAGTACTGCCACATATAATAATTTCCCTGCCCTCAACACATTCCAAGCTTAGTTGCACACACTATATACCTTCCTCCTATAAATGAATAAGTATATTTCATATTCTCAGAACCCAACAATACACAAGAGTTTGTGTTGTGTCAGCCCTGTCTGAGCCAGAGTGGCCCATGTTTCTGTTGCATTAAGCAAGGTATTGCCAAAGCCTCGTGTTCCAGTATCTTCGTCCACACTCATCAAGATAATTTTCATTCTGTTTACTTTGTAGCAGATCATTTGCACTACACTAATCTAAAACAGCCTTTTCAATCTAGGTACATGGATAGCAATTTAGCCTGTATGCCAGTCTGTTTCTGCATTAGCCATCGTGTTGTTATGCCTTCGTAGCCTTGTAGCAATGCAGTGTTGTTGAATTCCGAAACGGTGTGGTACCCAGGCTAGATTGCATTGGCCAAATAGAGGGCTGACATTTCAAATCAAATCAAAGTTTATTTGTTACGTGCGCCGAATACAACAGGTGTAGACCTTACAGTGAAATGCTTACTTACCAATAGTAACCAATAGTGCAAAAAAAGGTATTAGGTGAACAATAGGTAAGTAAAGAAATAAAAACAACAGTTAAAAGACAGCGAAAAACAGTAGCGAGGCTATATACAGTAGCGAGGCTACATACAGACACCGGTTAGTCAGGCTGTTTGAGGTAGTATGTACATGTAGATATGGTTAAAGTGACTATGCATATATGATGAACAGAGAGTAGCACTAGCGTTGCAAGACCCACAAGGTGATCTTATCCTGTTGCAACATAGTATGCCCCTGTGTTCAGTGAAGTTCAATAGTAACTAGTAAGAAAATTGGGTTTAAAGTGATCGGCTCAGAATAATACGGAAATACAAAGGGTTGGTTTCCTTGACACAGATTCAGCCTAGTCCTGGACTAAAAAGCACTCACAATTGAGATTCTCCATTGAGTTTGCATTTTAGTCATGGACTAGGCTTAGTCTGTGTCCAGGAAACCCCCCCCCCCAAACTGTATGTTTCTTTACCCTGACAACAGCCTCTGCTCGGTCTGTATGTTTCTTTACCCTGACAACAGCCTCTGCTCGGTCTGTATGTTTCCTTATCCTGACAACAGCCTCTGCTCGGTCTGTATGTTTCTTTACCCTGACAACAGCCTCTGCTCTGTCTGTATGTTTCTTTACCCTGACAACAGCCTCTGCTCTGTCTGTATGTTTCCTTACCCTGACAACAGCCTCTGCTCGGTCTGTATGTTTCCTTACCCTGACAACAGCCTCTGCTCGGTCTGTATGTTTCTTTACCCTGACAACAGCCTCTGCTCGGTCTGTATGTTTCTTTACCCTGACAACAGCCTCTGCTCGGTCTGTATGTTTCCTTACCCTGACAACAGCCTCTGCTCGGTCTGTATGTTTCTTTACCCTGACAACAGCCTCTGCTCGGTCTGTATGTTTCTTTACCCTGACAACAGCCTCTGCTCGGTCTGTATGTTTCTTTACCCTGACAACAGCCTCTGCTCGGTCTGTATGTTTCTTTACCCTGACAACAGCCTCTGCTCGGTCTGTATGTTTCTTTACCCTGACAACAGCCTCTGCTCGGTCTGTATGTTTCCTTACCCTGACAACAGCCTCTGCTCGGTCTGTATGTTTCTTTACCCTGACAACAGCCTCTGCTCGGTCTGTATGTTTCTTTACCCTGACAACAGCCTCTGCTCTGTCTGTATGTTTCTTTACCCTGACAACAGCCTCTGCTCTGTCTGTATGTTTCTTTACCCTGACAACAGCCTCTGCTCGGTCTGTATGTTTCCTTACCCTGACAACAGCCTCTGCTCGGTCTGTATGTTTCCTTACCCTGACAACAGCCTCTGCTCTGTCTGTATGTTTCTTTACCCTGACAACAGCCTCTGCTCTGTCTGTATGTTTCTTTACCCTGACAACAGCCTCTGCTCGGTCTGTATGTTTCCTTACCCTGACAACAGCCTCTGCTCGGTCTGTATGTTTCTTTACCCTGACAACAGCCTCTGCTCTGTCTGTATGTTTCTTTACCCTGACAACAGCCTCTGCTCTGTCTGTATGTTTCCTTACCCTGACAACAGCCTCTGCTCTGTCTGTATGTTTCTTTACCCTGACAACAGCCTCTGCTCTGTCTGTATGTTTCCTTACCCTGACAACAGCCTCTGCTCTGTGTATGTTTCCTTACCCTGACAACAGCCTCTGCTCGGTCTGTATGTTTCCTTACCCTGACAACAGCCTCTGCTCGGTCTGTATGTTTCTTTACCCTGACAACAGCCTCTGCTCTGTCTGTATGTTTCCTTACCCTGACAACAGCCTCTGCTCGGTCTGTATGTTTCCTTACCCTGACAACAGCCTCTGCTCTGTCTGTATGTTTCCTTACCCTGACAACAGCCTCTGCTCGGTCTGTATGTTTCTTTACCCTGACAACAGCCTCTGCTCGGTCTGTATGTTTCTTTACCCTGACAACAGCCTCTGCTCGGTCTGTATGTTTCTTTACCCTGACAACAGCCTCTGCTCGGTCTGTATGTTTCCTTACCCTGACAACAGCCTCTGCTCGGTCTGTATGTTTCTTTACCCTGACAACAGCCTCTGCTCGGTCTGTATGTTTCTTTACCCTGACAACAGCCTCTGCTCGGTCTGTATGTTTCTTTACCCTGACAACAGCCTCTGCTCGGTCTGTATGTTTCTTTACCCTGACAACAGCCTCTGCTCTGTCTGTATGTTTCTTTACCCTGACAACAGCCTCTGCTCGGTCTGTATGTTTCCTTACCCTGACAACAGCCTCTGCTCGGTCTGTATGTTTCCTTACCCTGACAACAGCCTCTGCTCTGTCTGTATGTTTCTTTACCCTGACAACAGCCTCTGCTCTGTCTGTATGTTTCTTTACCCTGACAACAGCCTCTGCTCGGTCTGTATGTTTCCTTACCCTGACAACAGCCTCTGCTCGGTCTGTATGTTTCCTTACCCTGACAACAGCCTCTGCTCGGTCTGTATGTTTCTTTACCCTGACAACAGCCTCTGCTCTGTCTGTATGTTTCCTTACCCTGACAACAGCCTCTGCTCTGTCTGTATGTTTCTTTACCCTGACAACAGCCTCTGCTCTGTCTGTATGTTTCCTTACCCTGACAACAGCCTCTGCTCTGTGTATGTTTCCTTACCCTGACAACAGCCTCTGCTCGGTCTGTATGTTTCCTTACCCTGACAACAGCCTCTGCTCGGTCTGTATGTTTCTTTACCCTGACAACAGCCTCTGCTCTGTCCTTATGTTTCCTTACCCTGACAACAGCCTCTGCTCGGTCTGTATGTTTCCTTACCCTGACAACAGCCTCTGCTCTGTCTGTATGTTTCCTTACCCTGACAACAGCCTCTGCTCGGTCTGTATGTTTCCTTACCCTGACAACAGCCTCTGCTCTGTCTGTATGTTTCCTTACCCTGACAACAGCCTCTGCTCGGTCTGTATGTTTCTTTACCCTGACAACAGCCTCTGCTCGGTCTGTATGTTTCCTTACCCTGACAACAGCCTCTGCTCTGTCTGTATGTTTCTTTACCCTGACAACAGCCTCTGCTTGGTCTTTATGTTTCTTTACCCTGACAACAGCCTCTGCTCGGTCTGTATGTTTCTTTACCCTGACAACAGCCTCTGCTCTGTCTGTATGTTTCTTTACCCTGACAACAGCCTCTGCTCGGTCTGTATGTTTCCTTACCCTGACAACAGCCTCTGCTCGGTCTGTATGTTTCTTTACCCTGACAACAGCCTCTGCTCAGTCTGTATGTTTCCTTACCCTGACAACAGCCTCTGCTCGGTCTGTATGTTTCTTTACCCTGACAACAGCCTCTGCTCTGTCTGTATGTTTCCTTACCCTGACAACAGCCTCTGCTTGGTCTTTATGTTTCTTTACCCTGACAACAGCCTCTGCTCGGTCTGTATGTTTCTTTACCCTGACAACAGCCTCTGCTCTGTCTGTATGTTTCCTTACCCTGACAACAGCCTCTGCTCGGTCTGTATGTTTCCTTACCCTGACAACAGCCTCTGCTCTGTCTGTATGTTTCCTTACCCTGACAACAGCCTCTGCTCGGTCTGTATGTTTCTTTACCCTGACAACAGCCTCTGCTCGGTCTGTATGTTTCCTTACCCTGACAACAGCCTCTGCTCTGTCTGTATGTTTCTTTACCCTGACAACAGCCTCTGCTTGGTCTTTATGTTTCTTTACCCTGACAACAGCCTCTGCTCGGTCTGTATGTTTCTTTACCCTGACAACAGCCTCTGCTCTGTCTGTATGTTTCTTTACCCTGACAACAGCCTCTGCTCGGTCTGTATGTTTCCTTACCCTGACAACAGCCTCTGCTCGGTCTGTATGTTTCTTTACCCTGACAACAGCCTCTGCTCGGTCTGTATGTTTCCTTACCCTGACAACAGCCTCTGCTCGGTCTGTATGTTTCTTTACCCTGACAACAGCCTCTGCTCTGTCTGTATGTTTCCTTACCCTGACAACAGCCTCTGCTCGGTCTGTATGTTTCCTTACCCTGACAACAGCCTCTGCTCGGTCTGTATGTTTCCCTGTCAGGACTTTGCCATTGAGACAATCAAGAGCACCCATGGCTTCTGGAAGGCACTTATCTCTGAAAAGACCAATGCTGGAGGACTCAACTGGTGAGGAGAGAACACAATGTACAATCCTTTTACAGTACAGTACCTCTAAAACTGGTGTTTATTACAGTCCCATCATTTTAATATCATTACTGAGAAGTCATTCTTACAGGCCCAATCTGTAATTCTAACATGTAGACCCTGCCGCTTAATTTGTGAAACTTTATTTGACTTCTGTTTGAGTACAGCAACAAGCAAAAACTTGTTTGATGTAATGGAATGGAAAGGAAACACGGACTCTTTGTTTAAGTATTAAAATTCTCCTTTAGTAATACAATTGTAGGCAGAAGTTGGTACAGAGTACAGTATATGATAGCTCTCCCCAGGTTCTGCAAAATGTCTAAGACATCCTGTAACTCATATAGTCGCTCCCAGTCGACCCTGTGTGAGTTTCCCTGGCAACAGCATTTTAATAAATCTAACCTCCCCCTGACAGCAGCAACCATCTTGTCAGCAATTAAAAGCTCAGAAGTGGGTTTGACCGAAACTTCACCTTTCATCACAAGTATAGGTCATAACAAGGTGAACGAGTCCAAGCATCTTCTGACAGGTGGCTGTTTTCATCAGGCCTGCGGCAGCCTCTGTTACCCAGCTGACATATTATGTAGATGAGGGTTGATTTGGTTACACTTTGCTAGAACAGTCGCATACTGTACTGATGTTGAAATACACAATATTGCCATCTAGCGGCAATTTTCTATAGCACAGCGGGCTTCCGAATTATGTAATTCCCTACATGGTTGTGCGTGCGACTATAAATTCTCATTCGAGATGGCATGTGTATTTTTCTATTTGAAAAATATCAACTGTGTTTTCATTTGAGATTGAGTTCTTTGTCTCAGAATCTAATTCTCAGAAAACCAGTCATATTCTCAGAACCTCAGATAGCCAGGTGGGGCCCAGACAGGAGGAGTATGAACGTAGGTGGTTTCTGCCTTCTGATTGTGTCTGAAGGGCACAACACTCAGAACAGGTGTTAATACACACACAGAGGTCTCCTAGAAGAGGAGACCTTACAGTTTATCATAACAATTTATTAACACTTTAAAAGGTATGAGGCCTTGGTTTAACCCCTTCATCTGAATACAGTATTAGAGAATGAATTCATATCTGACTGATGTTTCCTCCCATCCTGCAGTAAAAACACGTGTGTGTCGGTGGGAGACAGCCCCTTCTGCTGCTCTACGGACGAGGCCAAGGCTGTCGTAGGCAGGGTCAGTACTTCCTGCTTCTTTATGACTATGTTCTAGAACTTCAGGGTCAGCTCAGAACTGTCTCCTTTTATATGCTGTGCTCTTAATTGCAGCGGTCAGTACTGCGGTTAGTACTACGGTCAGTAGCTATTCAAATAAAATAGAGCAATTCAAGGATGAAACTTGCTTCTGTTGATGGGGTCAGTACTTCAATTCAAAGTGCATTGCAGGGATTGTAATATTCTACACATACATGCTGCCTACAAACCTCTGGTGTTGTCAAACATGTCTGGCATACATCTTTACACTTTTCTCAGTCAGACCATCCAATGATGTATTTATTAATGCTAGTATTTTTGGGGATTTTTTTATTTTTTAGACAAGCCCTTGTGGAACTGAAGATCATATCCCCTGCTCAGGTAAGTCTCTTAAAATAAATTTTACCTTAAGATTGTGAAAAGTAAGTCCCTGCCTTGACTATCAGATGGTTAATTGACGTATTGTAAAAATCCCACTTTTATGACCAACCTGGAATGATAAGGAAGGATTGCATGGTTGTACACACATATTTTCTTTTAGGACAGTCAATTCCATTGCTATTCAGGAAGTAAGCTAAGATTCCAATTACATTTTACCTCAGTGGGGATAATTGCAATTTCAGTTAACTGCCTGAATTGAAATGGAATTGACCCTGTACACATCTAATGATGTGATTATATATTTTTTTGCTTTTCTATTTCCAGTGGATAAATGGTTCTACTATGAGAAGAAGTAACTTTGCGAAGGAGACTCAATGGACCAGAAGTGTCTCATCTGTTTAGCTAGCATACTTGAAGATAATAGTCGATGGTTGTGGGTCTGACTGAGAAACAATAGACTATCTTCTCCACACTCGGAAGATGAGAGGAGATAGAAGAACAAAAAGAGAAATGAAATCATGTCTTAGGAAATGCATTTTCCCTGTTATTTAACAAAGGTCTCATTGGAGATGTGCTGTCCAACAGCTGGCACTGGTAGTGTGCTAGCTATAGCTACTCATGCACTGTATGCCAGGATCATCTCAATCGTCTTTTAATAAAGCTTTTTCTGTTGAAAAAATGTCTATGATCATTTTGTTTAATTTCAATATTTTATTTGGGTCTTTGTTGACAACCTTTTGTAGAAAGTTCTACTCTGTTACCCAGCTGACATATTATGTAGATGAGGGTTGATTTGGTTACACTTTGCTAGAACAGTCGCATACTGTACTGATGTTGAAATACACAATATTGCCATCTAGCGGCAATTTTCTATAGCACAGCGGGCTTCTGAATTATGTAATTCCCTACATGGTTGTGCGTGCGACTATAAATTCTCATTCGAGATGGCATGTGTATTTTTCTATTTGAAAAATATCAACTGTGTTTTCATTTGAGATTGAGTTCTTTGTCTCAGAATCTAATTACAGAAATGTATGGGATCGTATTTTGACACAGTTCTTACGCATTTCCGGTGAACTGTCAAATTTAGACCTGTCATCCACGGAGAAAGCCTGGACCAAAAGTAACAGTACGGAGTGTTAGAACCACTGACACAAGGTAAATGGTTGAAATGTTTACCTTCAGTAGTTACATAGTTACATGAAAATCAATATCTAGTAGATATTTGTTTATCATAAAATCAGGCTAGCATGTTTTGAGTTTCATCATTTGGGAGTGGGCTGTTTTAATTGCGAACTATTCAGCCTAGCCTACTCGGTTTGTTGTTTAACTTCATATTGATGTTTAATTCAGCAACTCTGATGTTGCAACTTTTCAGTCACAGACCGAATTGCAATATGGTGTCAACAACAGTATAGCTAGGATACTGTGTAATTAGCCAGTTCCATTGTAACAATTTCAGTTATAATGTATAGCACGTCTTTAGTCAATAAAATTACCAATCTTACTCAATAACCGTGTATTTTATCATAGCTGGGCAGCTATAGGTTAACTCTTGAATTCGTTTTTGCATTCCTGTAAGGTCACTTTTATAATATTCACACAGCAAGTTAGTAGACACAGTCAAGAAAGTGACAGGTGCGCCATGGCAGCCCCTGACGTATCAAATGTCATCTGTAGCCACAACTTGTTCATAAAAATAGTCTGAGTACTATGATCAGTTTAGAGGTCTTCTCGTGTCCAAAAAGTTGGACCTGAAATGACCGAGGACAATCTGACCCGGACCTGACGACAACCAGACCTAGACCCGATTGACAAAACAAATCATGTTTATCAGCCAAGTTACTCTTCTGGTTAACAAATAGATCTTTATATGTTGGCTAAGCCTTCTATAAGTCAATAAATGAACCTTTATTAGCGTAAAATAAATATGCTATAAGCTATGCAGAGCCGTGGTCGGGTCCACTCAAGTCTATCAGTTGTCATTAAATAGACATGAGACCTGACCCAGACCAGAGGGAAAAGTTGGAATTTTGGACCCTGGGGTTCCCAGGTCGGGTCTCTGGAGACATGAATACCTCTCGATCAGTTAGCCAGCTCCCTGTTAGTGTGAACGGGCTACAGTTGCCAACCTACAGTTTGTGGTGGATTTATTATTTTCCTTCACTTTTCTCGCCTTGGCACAACAACTCGGAGCAGTTTACACATACCAAAGAGGTAATCCGGGGTTGGGAAAAAAGTTTGAACAAATGAGCTTCAGTATTGGAGGTTAAATAGCCATGACTAGGTCTATTGCGCTGTGTGATTTGTGATTTTCACTACAAAATTGTATTTTATCATGTGTGTGGAGGGTATTCTCTGTTACACTTATTTCATACTCATTCCTTTCAATCTGTTACCCAGATTTTAGCAGAGGTGCATATTTAGTTTCCTAAAAAAAAGAACCACCAGAACCATCAAGACTGTGCTGAGATATGTAAAAAAAAAAATGCATATGTTTTCGGCATAGAATTACGCATAATGATCATGGCTCTAGATTGCAGGAAAAAAGCTGTTTTAAAACCTCTAACCATTCTGTTTCAGGTGAAGACAACAGACATGTCCTTTATATTTAACTGGATCTACAGAGGCCTCAGTGGTGTGCTGCAGTTACTAGGTACAGTTAAAATGTAAACCATTAAAACTAACTACTGGAGAAAAATGAATTACTTACTGAAGATTGAGACTTTATTTCTGAGTGTACCTGTATTTTGATACTCATGCTCTACCAATAACTGCCTTGTTTCATAATATGGTCAGATCCGGTATTCAATCCCATGTCATAGTTTCATCAGCATATTTTACTACATTACATCTGGTGGTAAATAAACTGTCTCTATTCTTGTCTCTCCCTCTAGGTTTATATAAGAAGTCTGGGAAGCTGGTGTTCCTTGGTTTGGACAATGCTGGGAAAACAACGCTACTGCACATGCTCAGAGATGACCGACTGGGACAGCATGTGCCAACACTACACCCCAGTAAGACATGGAGGATGTTCAGACACCTTGCTTACTTACTTATGGCTGTCTGTTGTTGTCTTAAGTGTGCTCATCGAATGACCCTTATCTGGTGGTTCCTCAACTAGTCTATTTGTCTGCCTCTGTCCAACAGCATCAGAAGAGCTGACCATTGCTGGGATGACATTCACAACATTTGATCTTGGTGGTCACACACAAGGTACACATTAGAACTCAAACTGTATGCACACTGTGCTTTCTCTAATGGTTAAGTCTTGAAACCTTCAGGTGATACTGAGGCTTAAGTGGCAGTGACAGGTCACTTGTGAACAATGAAACTGCTTTGATTTTCACTCACAGCCAGGAGAATCTGGAAGAACTACCTCCCAGCTATAAATGGTATAGTCTACATGGTGGATTCGGCAGACCATGAGAGACTACAAGAAGCCAAAATTGAACTGGATGTACGTAAGTCATCGCCAAACAATTCCACAAAGAATACAAATAGTAGTATTACAGTTTTTCCCAATTGTTTACACACTAAAACTGGCCCATGAGGCACAATGAACCAAACCTGTAACTCATTTAGCAGAACTATACACCAAATCTGCAATACTACTGGCATGTTTTGCTTTACACTCAGATTGCAATTCTATAACAAACATTTGGCCAAACACAACACACAATTCTCTACCTTTGGCACAATCTTCACAAATAAAATCTCCTGTGTGCAATTGAAAAGCAACACTGTTCAACAAGCTACGGTAAATTACCAATTGATCACATTCACTCTTCACATGTGCGAACACTAAATGTTCACTTTGCAATCAGACCTTTAGGTATGGATGAAAAGGCCACAGGTGAGTACTCCTGTGTTTGGAGAATAATGGAAGCAAACTTGGCAGAGAGAGGTGGAGGTAGACTAAGAACAAAGAGAGTAATATCTGATGAAATTCTGGCGACTGTGGTGGACCATGTGGTCGACCATGGTTTGACCTTGAGAGAGGCTGGGCAGAGAGTGCAGCCCAATCTGAGCCGCTTCACCGTAGCATCCATCATCTGGATGTTTCAAAATGAGAATAGGTACAGTATGTACTGCAGACATTGGATCTACTACTTTTACTACTTGACAGTAGTACAACATAAAGCACAGTAAAGACTGTAGATTTCAATACATACTGAAAGGGGAAACAAAGTAAATGTTTCATGTATTACAGTATGTATGAAATTGGGAGCAATACTACTTTGTAACATGTTTATCTTGTATACTGTATTACTGTAGTGTTTACTGTACTGTATGCAATTTTGTTTTTGTAGAACTGTTAAGAGAATTATGTTCTCAATGTTCATAAACTGAACTTCAATTAACTACTCAGTCTGTAACCCAGAATTTGTAAGATACTGGTTGAAATGAAAACAGACAGAGGCCCAGCCTACAATAGTCAAATGTTTATTCACGAGAGCACTCTGAAGTCCACAATACAAAGACATCAATTTTGTAGCGGCGCACATACTTCCACACAAACAGTAGATATCATACGCACATACATACACACGAACAGTAGGTGAGTTGTATCCACTGTTTATCACTATCAAGCCGGCTGTTCCATTCCCCCGAGATTAGGGAAACCTTGAGAAATCCTCCCTGTCCTCCTAAGTTTTCTCAGTTCCTGCCAGGTGGGTTCAAACACAGTCTAACTGTTCTCGGTATCTTTCTTCGCCCCCCCCCCCCCATACAAGTTCAAATCCTGAGCTACGCCTTGCTCAGACAGTCTGGGTGTTTCCACTATACAGATACATTGTTTTAACCTAATTCTGACTAAAACTACACACATCATCAGAATATAATTTTATGATTCTAATCAATTTCATACAATTATATGGTTTCAGGGTGGAATATTCTAATCATTAATTTAAACATAAATTCCATTATCAAGAACTGAAAGACGAACACCACGTTGGTAGAACGCGTCTATTTACAGACTAAAAGGAGGCTGCCATTGTGCAAATGGTAGTTGAAAATAATGCTAAAAGACTGTGGGAAATCCAACAACAGATGATTGAAAACCCTGCCATCTTTCATAACATCAGAGTGAGCTTATCAACCATAGCCCGCATCCTGCATTTGTGTTCCTTTCTTGTTTGAGTAAACACAAACAATATAACTACAAAAACTTAAGTCTTTACACTGAAATAGGTTCTGATAGTATTGTTTTGAATATGTCACATTGGTGTGATCTTGGTTGTCACTAAATTAGATTAATTTGATGTGTGTGTGTCTCATTTGTATGCAGTTTCATTTTGAGCAGGGATTACATGATTTTGATTGCTGTGTTTCATTTTGCAAGATGTCTGTGGGGTTTGGAGAAGATGGCTAACTGTTTTGTGGTTAGAGTTTTGTGTACCTGAGATTTAGTTTCAGCAAACGTGTGTTAACCATTGGGAAAAACTGTAAATAAGCAGCCTATCCTACACCCAGTAGATATTGTATGGCTAAATGCTAACCAATACACCATTGCTTTTCACTGATGAGCGGGGCATTAAACTGGCACTCTACACTCTCTTTCCAGGCGCTGTTAACAGACGACACCATCTCCAACGTGCCTGTACTTATCCTGGGGAATAAGATCGACCGTCCAGAAGCCATCAGTGAAGACGCACTCAGAGGGATGTTCGGGCTCATTGGACACACTACTGGAAAGGTAGGGAGGAGAGCAGGTCGATGTTTGTCACGATTCTTCCCCTGGAGGCAGAACTGAGAGATTTCCGTTAGATGGCCCAGCTGCAAAGTCAAAATTGGCAACATAGTAAAAATTCATGAAAACAAAAATGTGCTTTCTAGTCTTAATTTAAGGTTAGGATTAGGTTTGATAACGTTGTGGCTGTGATAGCTAGTGATGACTCTGCAGAGCTGCCTCCAGATCAAGATTCATTACAATAAATGCCAACCTGCAGGAGGAGAGAGGCTTACTGTTAAATGCACCCCACATGGTTTACCCTCTAAAGCAGCAGCCTCCAGAGAAACTGACATCCGATGAAACCAATTCAAGGTGGTGGCCTACAGAGTTAGGCAGAGGGGTCTAGTCTTGACAATGACTAGATTGGGATGACAAATGTATATTTAAAGTACAGTTAGCATCCACTTAATTATGGTAGTTTATTATGCTAACTCTGTAGTCTCGCATTCACTGCAACGCAAAGGAAAAGGTTGGAATGGAGGTTCATCTTTACTTGTCTCTTCTGTCTGCGTGTGTTTCTCTGTTCAGGGTAATGTGTCACTGAAGGAGCTGAACCTGAGGCCCATGGAGATCTTCATGTGCAGTGTTCTGAAGAGACAGGGATATGGAGATGGTTTCCGCTGGCTCTCACAGTACATTGACTGATCTATATATCACTCCCATCTTATTTCTTTTTTGCCTGATTCACACGATAGAGCTAACCTGAACCTTACTGGGTGGGCTACATCATTTGTTTTCTAATTGTCCTTTCCAGCATGGTTCCAGTAACTATGATTGATGTGTAATGCAGGCCAGCAAGGCTCAGTAGTGTGAAAAGGAAGAGTATTTGTTTATCAACTGTTTTGTAGATGGGGAGTACAAGAGTACAGGCCTCACACATCTACCTGCTGGAAAAGCTATCAACTGCTAGCATTCTATATTTATTGTAATTTTTGCATTTGAGTGTGCCCTCAGTAAGTAAATATATTTCTAATAAAAATTTACTTTTATTGTTAAACTTTCAGTATTTTTCGTTGTAGCCCCGGATAAGCACACCTCATTCAACTCAGAGGGCTTGATGATAAATTGACAAGTTGAATCAATTCTGGTTTGTTTGTTTGGGGCTACAATAAAAATATGTGCTGTTTGGGAAACACTGCGCTAATTGAAATATGCAGGCCTAGTGATTGTTTGATAACCCTCTAACAGTTGAACCCATTGATAATTGGTAGTCTGAGCCCTATGTAGTGAATTCAAACTTCCTTGTCTAAGCCAAGTGTCAACCTGCAAACCCAAGATTTCATAGTTTACACATTTCGTAGTTTACACATTTCGTAGTTTACACATTTCGTAGTTTTCAATTATATATTATCAGTTACTTACTGGTGGTGAACATTTTGAAGGATACCTCATGTCTGTCAAACCATATTATTCTTATTAATATGATTAAGTTAGTTAGGGAATCCCCTCTATGTTCGGCAACGTTACCTCTACACTTATAGGGTAGGACATGCCATCGCTTTGAACCAGTTCGTAACCCTGGTTTATTTTTCAATCGGTGGCATTTGATTACAGAGGAGTGCTTATTGGTGTAACAGTTCCGCGTTGTCTTTTCGCCATTGCTGATGTTGCCTTCCACGTAATATAGGCCTGGGTTCAAATACTATTCGAAATATTTCAAACACTTTGTACTTCTGGGACTTTTCTGTTGGTTCCATTGCAACAGGCAAGCTCAATCAAGCACAGCTGGAGTATTTTACCAATGAGGACAAAGTTGTCAAATGAATGTTTTTGATCGATCAATTCAAGTTGAATCACTACCAACTGATGCTATGAATGTGACTATAAGTGCATTATCACTTTTTATTTATTAATGCTTGTTTGTAATACAAAGGTGCAGTATTTTGTAATACCAGGGTTTTATTACAACCACGTTGTCAGTCACAGACGATGTATGTCATTTCAACTACCAGTACGTACCTACTGTATCGATGGTTTTTGTTACTGTAAAATAAGTACTTGGTGATTATTGGCTGCTAATAGCTATAATATGAGGGTACTTGTGTGGTACTGAAGAATATAGGCTTTGTAGGAAATACACAATATATGTGAGTGCAATAGATAGAGGGTACTTTTTATCCTTTTTGTAAATAATGTGAAATTATTCTGCATGCCCTCTTATCAAAATAAATATTTTGGACAATCTATTACACAGTGATTTTTTTTTTTTTTTGCATTTTATGTTCTACAATCCATGATCTATGACACATTTACTGTTGGTTCTCCTTGGACTACAATTTATGATATTGGAATTGCCTCAATGATGGTCTAATACTGCCCACTAAGTTATTCCTTTCCTATAGTATGAAATGTTACTGGACAAACTTTGAAATTTGTCATACAGTCAGGGACAGGACCGACACTGTTTCATAACAGGTGCACACTATACTATTTTTACTTTACTAGGCAAGTCAATTAAGAACAAATTCATATTACAATGACGGCCTATATAGTTCTGGACGGCGCAAAATTACACATCTTTATCATGTAGATTTGGCAAACAGTAAAGCAATTAATTTGGCAACATTGGTTGTTTCCGTAGCTATTCATCTGTTGCTATACGCAGCATTATTCTGAGTTGACGCTCGTGACAGTAGACCACCAAGCACTAGCCAATGAAACCGGAAACAGCTGGAGAAGCGAAAGCCAATCACGTAACGATTCAAGCTATCATTACACCCCCTTTTCCTTCTGGTCCAATGAGAGGAGATTCGGAATTAGCGTGCACATCAACAAGGTCGAGATCGTAATAATATTGTTTGTTTGTGTTAAATTAGTAATCATATATATTTTGCCTGTTGGATGATAGGATATGATAGATATTTCTGGATGTCATTCTGCAACGCCATCAGCATCATAAGGTTCTTGAATATGTTGTCGTACTTTTAAACTCACTTTTTTTCCTGGTAGGTGGAAGTCGATTAGCTTCATTGGCACAAAGTTCATGTTAGCTAGTTATCCAGGGGGTGTATTTATTACGCCTATTCTTTTGCAAAACGTGTCTTAAACGGAACGACACGGGGAGAGACCTACCTGCATTTGACCAATAGAAACTCTCGTTTTACACCCCAGCTACTGACAACGAAATGGAGTCGACAGAAAAAATGTGTTGCGTGGTCACGGTGTCTGAGTATTTTTCCGATCAGAAACCTGTAAGCTGTAGTGGAGTCATCCTGAACTCACAGACTAGTCTCGTGCTCTGCAATGGTCTTATCTTTTCTCGCTTTATGAATGACAAGGACGCTTTCTCTTCAGATCACCGGTTCCTGCTACCAGACAGTTTCAGTGGAAAACTCAAAATTAGCCTAAACTTCCATGAACAGCGAGATTTGGACACAAACCAATGCGCATACCAGTCATGCACCGTCGCGGAGAGCAACAGCACCTCGCGGCATCAGCACCAAGCGACAGCACAGCTGCTGATGCTCGCCAACTGTTTGGAGTTCAAGAGTGCTTTCGAGAAGATCTTCAAAGCGTCTGATAAGTGGAGTTTTTACGGTGGGGAGGAGGATGATGATGCAGAGATGGTTAGGGATTCAGAGTTTCTGAGCTGGTTTGCTGTACTCAAGGTAATGTGTAACCCGCTTGTAGTCATGTGTTTTCTTTACAGTATTTTCATTCTTACCATTTAATGCTGATAGTATAAATCTGTATTTTGTCTTTTCATACAACAACAACAAAGGTACCAGCCTTGGCCAAAGCGTCAAACATCAACGTTGGAACCATACCATGGGCGACCAGCTCCACTCTCCGGAAAGGATGCGCGGTCCTCGCCTGCGGCTCTCCCTTCGGCGCCTTCTGCCCCGATCTCTTCATGGGCACACTAAGCAAGGGTATCATCAGTAACCTGTCCGGGGAAGGTAACGCTCTCATTCTCACTGATGCCCGCTGCCTGCCCGGTACAGAGGGAGGGGGGCTTTTTGTGCCCCACGGAGACCGACCGCTCCTCGTCGGTTTGATCGTGTCCCCCTTGTGCTGGAAAGCCAGTGAGTGGATTGGGCTGACGCTTGTGTGCTCGCTCCAGATGATTCTGAGGAACATCACACAGTGTGTGAATATTTGCAATTCACACCAAGAGATCCACCACATACAGGAATCCACAGACTTCTTTCTAGCCTTACAGAGTGAAACTGAAACTCAGATGTACCCCACAGTGGCCTTAGTAGACGCTGGACAATTCTGGGGCTCTGGGGTTCTGGTTAGTCCTCGCCTGGTGGTCACCTGTCGACATGTTGTCAATGGAAAACCTGTTGTCACCTTGAGATTCAACACCAATGACAGGTAAGATTCAACACCAATGACAGGGACCATGCTGCCATTTTACTCACCTGACCTATCTGCATCTCGCATAACATTCAGTGATTTTGAAGATTCAACACCAATAATGGTTACTATTCTGTATGCATCTCATAGGAAGTTCATTAATGCTGAAGCTCCGTGTATGCAAGTGTAGTGCAACCTCTGCCAAGAGGTCATGTCTTTCCTGGTACGGGAGATACAGGGTTGTTGGTTCAAGTTTCACTTAAGCTGGTATACAAGAGAAATCCAGGGCAAACATAAAAAAGTAACATTTATTCCATACCAGCATGAAGATGAAAGTAGTCCACACAACATTATACAGATCAACGTGAAGGCTCTGTCACTTACATTCCTTTCTTCCTCCCCATAGGTTTCATGCCGTGGTGAGTGATGTCCTGTACTCCACCAAGGCATCGTCTCCCTATGATGTAGCCGTGGTGCAGCTAAGACACCTTCCCCCGGAGGTAGTCGTGTCACGCTTGGCCACATCATTTACACCAGGTAGGCATGATGTCACTGTCACACTAACTCCACTATGTGTACTCTTTCTTTCTTCACAAGAGGACAGCCTGTGGAGGATGGGCCTTTCCTCTGAGTCTGGTTCTTCTAAAACTGCCTGAAAGGAGGAAACCTCATCTTGCCATTGTGCTTCTGATTGGTCTACTAAGCCGGGTTACTGTAAAAACCTTGGGTGTAAAAGGGCTTTATAAACTAAATGTGATTGAGATATTGAAATTATCTCGAAGGGGATAGGGTGCCGTTTGAGATGTCTCCTCGTGTCGGTCCGTAGGTGAGGACGTGGTGGTGGTGGGTTACGGAGCTTTCGGCCATCGTTGTGGTCCCTCCCTGACCAGTGGCATCCTGTCCAGGGCCATCGGCTGTCATAGCCAGGCTGTCATGCTGCAGACAACCGCTGCAGTGCAGGCAGGGGCCAGCGGAGGCGCTGTGGTGCGGGCAGGATCAGGAGAGCTGTTAGGTAAGCCATGGATGGAGTTAGCCAACCCTACTCTTGGAGAGCTACTGGGTTTGTAGGCTTTAGTTCCAGCCCTGCTCTAAAACACCTGATTCAGGGTCAAGGCCCTGATGAACAGCTGTGGCTGGAACAGAAGCCTGCAACTGCAGATTTTTAAAGAGTGATACTGTTTTTTTAACAGTGGGGGGCACTGGTTAACCATAGAAAATATGACAGGACAGCCATTCATTAACAGTACTGTGTCTAATGCCACATTTCAGACCCTTCTCTCTCTAACCCAAACCTCATGGCTGATTGTCCTTATTGTATTCCAGGTCTGGTTTCCAGTAACACCAGAGACTTTTCTGCCAAGGTGACCTACCCTCACCTGAACTTCAGTGTCCCAATGACTGTCTTGGAACCGTTGCTACGGAGATACGCCCAGGAGGGCGACATTGGTGTGTTCCGGGACTTGGATACGACCGATGAGGGAGTCAGGAGGGTGTGGAGGCTACAGACTGCTCAGAGCAAACTGTGACTAATTACACACACAGAGTACTTACAAAGACTAACTTCTGTCAGGCAATAACTTTCTCACTTTTCTATGACCTTGTTTTAAGGTGCTACTAATATCAGTTTGAAATGTGAGTGTTTATCTACCATCACGTCATGTCTTAGGCTTGCTAACACCAGCCTTTCTAAGTCCTTGACCGGAGTCTCAGCTCGCTGTGTAGTCACGTGGGTCGCGCGTCAGCCAGACTAGTCTTGTCTCTCCTCAATCTTACAATACCACCACGATATGGTAACGTGATTACCACGACGAAGAGTGGACCAGAGCTGATTAACGTTCCATCTCTGAAGTACTGGTATTTGAAATGGGTTGATTTTAGTACATACATGATTCATTCATACTACTGTCTGAGCCACTGACACTTCCTTCTTGTGTAACAGATTGATTGTTCTCGGACAATAAAGATCTTATATGATAGGATTGATAATGACCCATTTTGTTTTTCCCCCCAATGTCATACACACAGGTACTTATCTTATAAAATGAGCTATAGTGAGTCTTCACAGCATGAGAGCACATAAAGCTTTAGATACTATCTCTACAGATTAGTACCTTCAGCGTTTTCCACAATGTCATCTTCTCTGTTTTCATACTGTACCCATCTTGAGGATAAATTCCTACTATTACAGTAAAGCATCATAAAATTAAAACCATTGCATGGACCCCCTTAAGTGTCAGATTTACAGCTGGTGAAGTTGCTCCCGGCCAGGCGGGATGGGAGGAGAAATCTGATGTTGCACAGACTGATTGGTCCCTTTGGGTAGCTCGAGAGGAAAAAGCTGTCAAGACCCCTTTTCACACATCTGTTATTCTCTCCCTTGCACTCAGAGAGAGGAGTTTATAGATGTCAGACCTGGGTTCAAGTACCATTTGAAATAATTGCAAATACTTTGGCTGAGCTTTATTGAGCTTCCCCGATGCAGTGAACCAATAGAATAGTCCGTCTGGCACGCAAGGTAGGCTGGAGCAAATATTCAACGTTTTTGAAAGATTTCAAATAGTATTTGAACCTGTTGTAGACGCTTTGAGGTAACACTTTATTAGGGCTCTAAATCTGTATTGCGGAAGTTCAGCGTGATAGCAATTTAAAGGCAATGTTCCTGCGTTAGCATAGACTGCATTCACGGTGAACGCCGCATTTTTCGGTTTACTCAGAAATGACCTTTAAATTTATATCCCGGATTCCATCATGGTAGAAATATGATTAAAAGGGATTGATTACTTTTCCATTTGAAAAATTACATTGCACGGCTGTAGAGTTTAACAGGGTTTAGAAAGCTTTGAAGGCTCATACTAAACCTATGACAACATAAAGCGCCACAGTTGTTTGCTAGCCTATAGATGTAAGCCTCAGAAGCTGCAGAAAAAGGTTAGGAGGAATGGAAGTGAACTGAACTGCTGGACACAACAGTCCAGAGTGGACAAAAGACCAAGGAGAGGATAATCGCTCGTTGACAGATTCACGTGTAAATGGCGAGAATGGGAAGTGACAACTTCGCAAGAATTTTACTTCTGGGAAACCAAGATTAAGGAGAAGACTGTATGACAGAGGAGTATGGTGGCCTGGTAGGGCCATATAGAACCAATGTATTTTATTATTAAACACAATGTTGATCCACAGATGATACAATGGACACTTGTCAATCAAGCAGTACTGTCTGCCAGTATCTCAAGGCATTAGCAATACAGGACTAATAATAATAATAGTCGCAAATCTGTCTTCAGACACACTTATTCACATTTAGGAGTGTAGAGTGAGAAACTTTATTTTACTAGACTTGATGAGACAGAGAACTACTGTCATAGATGAGCTGAAGCATACGGGATGGAATGGGGATAGTTCAATTATGCAATAGAAATACAATGAGTATAAAGTGGATTCCTCTCCTCATCTCCTCTCCTTCTGCACTAATTTGAAAGCACTGGGTTGGTGAAAACAGTAAGCAAAAGCCTGAAGGAAATTGGCTTTTATCTGTCCAGTTCTTTCATATCAGTGCAGAGAAAGAAGGAAATTAAGGATAGGAGCCAATGGTAGGAAGCCACTTTTGACTAGCACCCAAAAGCATCTCCAGTTCCTAACATGAGCACATAACCTCCAGCTGCTTCCTGCCTTTAACTTTAAATGTTCAGCTGCTAAAATCTTCTCCAGGAGAAAGTTGTCTTGCACATACAACAGAAAAAATAAACATATTCACAAGAATTTAGGACACATCTCCTGACTTGTCAGACCACAGTTTCTAGTTATTGATATCCCACATTGTCACCCCTCCAACCACCCACCGTCCCCTCCTCTTCTCCAACCCCCCACCCCACCCCTCCTCTTCTCCAACCCCCCACACCCCTCCTTCTCTCCAAACCCCCCACACCCCTCCTCTTCTCCAACCCCCCACACCCCTCCTTCTCTCCAAACCCCCCACACCCCTCCTCTTCTCCAACCCCCCACCCCACCCCTCCTCTTCTCCAACCCCCCACCCCACCCCTCCTCTTCTCCAACCCCCCACACCCCTCCTCCTCTCCAAACCCCCCACCGTCCCCACCTCTTCTCCAACCCCCCACCGTCCGTCCCATCCTCTCCAACCTCCCACCATCCACACCTCCTCTTCTCCAACCACCAACCGTTCCCACCTCCTCTCCAACCCCCCACCTCCAACCACCCACCACCCCCCTTCCTCTCCAACCCCCCACCTCTCCTCTTCTCCAACCCCCCACCCCACCCCTCCTCTCCAACCCCCCACCTCTCCTCTTCTCCAACCCCCCACCCCACCCCTCCTCTTCTCCAACCCCCCACACCCCTCCTTCTCTCCAAACCCCCCACACCCCTCCTTCTCTCCAAACCCCCCACCGTCCCCACCTCTTCTCCAACCCCCCACCGTCCGTCCCATCCTCTCCAACCCCCCACCATCCACACCTCCTCTTCTCCAACCACCAACTGTCCCCACCTCCTCTCCAACCCCCCACCCCACCCCTCCTCTTCTCCAACGCCCCACCGCCCCCATCCCATCCCTCCTCTTCTCCAACCCCCCACCTCCTCTTCTCCAATCCCCCACCGTCCCCCTCTTCTCCAATCCCCCACCGTCCCCCTCTTCTCCAACCCCCCACCGACACCCCCCTACCTCTCCAACCCCCCACCGTCCCCCTCTTCTCCAACCCCCCTACCTTTCCAACCCCCCACCGTCCCCTCCCTTAGATTGATTTAGTGTTGTTCTGACTGTGTTTTTTCAATTGTGTCCATCTCTTCAGGTTTTCAGGATCATTATTTGTGTGTGTGTGTGTGTGTGTGTGTGTGTGTGTGTGTGTGTGTGTGTGTGTGTGTGTGTGTGTGTGTGTGTGTGTGTGTGTGTGTGTGTGTGTGTGTGTGTGTGTGTGTGTGTGTGTGTGTGTGTGTGTGTGTAAGAGAGAAGTTGAGATGCTCCGGTAGTAATGTTGGACTAGCTAGACTTCATTGTTTTCTTCACCAAATATATCCTTCATCATCTGCCTCTCCCACCTCTCCTTCCTCCTCCTCTGCATTCTCCTCCGCTTCTTTATCTTCCTCATCCTCCCATCCGACCCCACTGCCAAAATCACCTGAATATGCCACCGCCTCATCTGGAGAAGAGTGAGTGAGAGAGGGAGAGAGGGAGAGAGAGAGAGAGAGGTGAACTAAAGGGCATGTGTTTGACTTTGTCTGTGTTTTAATGGCTGTTTCTGAACCCTGCCGCAGGAACCATTCTAATCAACAGCAGGTTCCGTCCAGCCAGACAACCATTTTATCTTGAAATACTTTTCTCTCAGCGACAAGCGGTTCTGTAGAATGCAAATGATCCCTGACTTGAATGTGGCACTGCATATACTCACTTCTTAATCCCCACTGACGCATATCAAAGTAGTGGAGGTGCATGACTTATTCATTTTCATAATTTAGCAGATGCTCTTATCCAGAGCGACTTACAGGAGCAATTGAGGATAAGTGCCTTGGTCAAGGGCACATCAACCGATTTTTCAGCTAGTCGGCTTGGGGATTCAAACCAGTGACCTTTCGGCTACTGGCCCAACACTTTTAACCACTAGGCTACCTGCCGCCCCAATTAGCCATTATGTAGTACAATAGAGAAATAATGCACAAAGTAGCGGAATATCATCTGCAGGCAGCAAGAGCGCGCAGCTCACCACTGGTTTTGGCATGGAGCAGCTCACAGAAGAACATCATCGGTAGCCGGGAAAGACGTTTCAACTTATATCTACCAGTAAATGCTAACTATACATTTTTTAATTGAACCTTTATTTAACTAGGCAAGTCAGTTAAGAACAAATTCTTATTTACAATGACGGCCTACCCCGGCCAAACCCAGACAACGCTGGGCCAATTGTGCGCCACCCTATGGGACTTCCAATCACAGCCGGTTGTGATACTGCCTGGATTTGAACCAGGGACTGTAGTGACGCCTCTTGCACTGAGATGCTGCGCCACTCGGGAGTCTCAGGCAATAATGTGTATGCAAACCAGGTATTGAAAAAGTTTGGTCCGAAGTCTTGGTTAGTAGGCTATTTGTGATGTGCAATTAAGCCATCATGAGCTGTTTGCATCAGGTAAGGATGAGTCCCACCCACCGGGGAGCCAGGCCCTTCCAGGCCCACCCAATCAGATTGAGCAAAAGCAAAAAAATTATACATTATTATTACAAAAAACACAGTTCCACTCACCAGATGATAATTTGAAACAACCCTTTCCTGCAGTCAATTAACAAAAGTGCCCTCTTTCGCCTCATGGGTGGAATGTTATTAATATTATTTCATAATTAATAAATATATATATATTTTAAACAGATGAAAATCTAGTGTTTCTATGTCAAACAGTTTTGTTATATTTCAGTCTTCTGTGATGTATATAAAGTGTAATATTGGGATGCAAATTAAAAATGGAATACATTTCAACTCTATATCTGACATGGTACAGGTGTCTTATTTTTTTAAAGCCCATAAACACGTGTGTGAGGTGTATACAACAAAAGATTGCTAGATAGACCGTGGGAGAACTACTGCGACCCGTTGGCTTTTGAGAAGGCAGAAGTTTCCATATGTTTTTTGTAAAAACGGTCCCACCCATTACAAGTCTAAATGTGATTGGTTTATTCCACTGTCACTCCAAAATGTTGCTCTTAAACAGTTGAATGGCAGATGCCTTCTATCTATCTGATGGCCTAACCAATGGCTGACTTAGCTAGCTAGATTTATCTCCCCAGAGAAGACCAAAGAAACATCCTGATTGGATCTTTTTTTCTTTTCAGTTTTAACCCTTTCCAACAAAAACAAGGGATTAAATCAGAACGTCATTGAAAATAATAATGTCATAAAAATGATAATTGTTATTATTATTATTTATAAATCCTTAGCTTTCTCTGAAGGCATAGTTGGCCCTCATAGTTCCCCACTGTGTTTGGGTTAGTAATAGTGGCTCTATTTTCCCTCAGCATGCATTTCTTCACCATTCTGAAATGTCTAAATAATCCATATGTTGTTCTGAAATATGAACACAGAAATACTGGACATGTTGAACTCTTATTATGGTGGGGATTTTACAAAATGACAACATGGTCTTGAATTGGACTCTCACTGTTCTGGTCTCGGTCTTGATTCGGTTTCAGACCCCTTGTCCCCCTCCCAGTCTTGATATTGACTTGGACTCGATTTGCTCCGGTCTTGGTCTTGAATCAGTCTCGCTTTAGGTGATCTCGAACACAACACTGCGAATTACTGTAAGTCGTTCTGGATAAGAGCGTCTGCTAAATTACTCAAATGTAAAAAAATATATATATTATGTGTTGGAGTACAGACTGTGTATGGGTATCAATACTGATTGTGTGTGGTGGTCTGTAGCCTACTAAGTATGTGAGTTGGGTTCTATACCGAGTGTGTGCCAGGGGGTTTCAGAAATTGAACCCTGATTGTCTCTTACCACAGTCGGGGTTGCCATGGATTCTGGAGCTGGCTAGTTCCCCTCCTTGTTGGTCGACACACCAGCATTCTCCCCTGGCCTGATCACACTGCAGCTTCCTGTAGTATCCATCCTCATTACAGCTAGGGATCAACAAGCCTAACACACACAAAGAGGATTTTACATATAGACACATACGTTTTTAGATAGAATACATATATCAAATAAAATGTTATTTGTCACATTTGCTGTGAAATGTTTACTTACAAGCCCTGAACCAACAATGCAGTTCAACAAATAGAGTTAAGAGAAGATTTACTAAATAAACTAAAGTAACACAATAAAATAACAATAACGAGGCTATATACAGGGGGTATCAGTACCGAGTCAATGTGCGGGGTACAGGTTGTTGTTTGTGATGTTAAATTATCATAGCCTACTCTGTTACAGTTAAAATAATTAGTGTTTGTATTACAGACTATTAATTATCCTATGGTTTGAATAATTTAAGAAAATATTTAGTGGTTTGTATTAGAAGATAGGGAAAAAAGCTAATTGTCACATGACTGTAGAAGGAACTGCAGTTTTGGATCTTGATAGTCCAACAATAGACCTGCAAATCACTGGAATGCTAATAACCCCAAGATTTTGTACAAATAGATCACCCTTTTCCTCAGCAGTCCTTCCTTTCTGAGGAGGTCCCCAAGAAGGAGCTACAATGGAACCCAAGTTTGTCCAGTGAGTGATGCATTCAAAAGCATAAATTAAGTTCATTTAAAAAAATGCAATCTAACAGCCTACTATTTTCTTTTTTTGTGTGGACATACAGGTGTGCATTCCAGGCACTGAAGGAGTTGAACCCGGATCTGAATCCAGAATCCGTCATGACTGACTTCGAGCCAGCAGCTCCCGTGAAGGCCTTCAAGAAGGTGCCCCGGAGGTCTGCAACCGGGGTTGCTTCTTCCATCTGGGACCACACTTCAGACGGCAACTGTCCCGCTGTCCTGAGGTGGCATCAAAGTACCGCAGCGACCCCGACTTTGCCCTCAAGATGCTCCACAAGCTCGCATTTGTCCCGTCCACGGATGTGGTGAGATGTTTAAAGGAGATGGAGGAAACTCTGGTCTTTCAGGACCCAGCGTTGTCGACATTTGTGGCTGACTTTGAGGACACATGGATTGGGCGCCCGTTGGGAAAGGGTCAAAGAAGCCGAAGAAGAGCACTGGAATATTGCAACAAGGTTGATGACAACAGCAAATGGGTGTCTAACATGTTTCTATCTTTTGATTACAGAAATGTGGAACTACTACGATACTGTCCTGAAGGACATGGGGAAGACCAATAACGTCACAAATGGATGGTTGGTGTCAGTCATTTGTGGGGCGTCTTACCACAGTGACACAAACCACAATTTGCCAGTTCCTCAACGCCTTGCAACTACAACAACATAGGCCGTCACTACAGAGGGAGCAGGAACTCGCTGGTGTTCTATAGCCACGGAAGTTGCCCCGCGGGCGCAGCCGCCAGCAAGAGTTGAAGCGACTCGTGGAGGACTACCAGAATAAACCACTTTAGGAGTATCTGAGAGGCATCGCCACCTTCAACAACACTGGAAAATGTCTGCTATGCAACACTTATGAGAACAGAGAGTACGTCTAAACTGGCACACCTCACCATAGCACTGCCCAGGTTCTTACGGCATTGTTCATTAAGGTCCTTTTTTTGTTGTTATTTGCCTTCTTTGGTGCTTATTATTTTATATCATTTTGTTGGAGAACCAGGCTATTTGTGAATTATGGTTTTGCTTCATTCATTCTTTTGAATCAAGAGATACATATTTAAAAAGCATTTGAATTGATGATGTGTTTAGGTTATCATATATACTTAATTGGACTTACATAAGCCAGTAAGCTATACATTCTGGCCAACCATCATACCTAATCACGGTCAGTGTAAGTGTAGTATAGCTTAAATGATACTGTATGTATGCAGCATTTGTTTTCTGCAGACAATTTCAAATGTCATAAGCCATGAATACAAAATCCATTCATTGAGAAGGTATAGGATAGAAGGGAATAACTGTGTAGACAGCACCATAGAAATAGAATGGCAATGTAATTCTAATATTCTATGGTCAGCATACTACTGCTGCACCAAGGGGCTGCTGCTGCACCAAGGGGCTGCTGCTGCACCAAGGGGCTGCTGCTGCACCAAGGGGCTGCTGCTGCACCAAGGGGCTGCTGCTGCACCAAGGGGCTGCTGCTGCACCAAGGGTCTGGCTAATAACTAGAGAACAAGGACACACGTGCTATGAATCTGGACTAGTTCACCTTTACAAGGTTACGGAGACTTAAGCCCTGACACCTTAGAATATATCAGCATCTATCTGTAGGCTATTATAATATAAGATATGCACCACTATTTTATCGGCATCCTACTGAGGAACAGAAAAGGGATGAAATTGGGATAGAATGTCATAGGACTTCTATATCTAAGTAAATGCAGAGTAAGGTGAAAAATATGTGTTAACACTTTACACTCGTACCTGTATACTGGTTGAAAATGGCAGATTAATCTCCTAAATTGGAACGTAGTGGCTGTACAGTAACATGCTATACATGACGTTAGAGCTCAGGGTCTCCGCTTCACAGCTCTGTATGGGTTTTGACTGACAGATGTTCTGAACTTGAGCACCGTGCAACAAGAAGTGTCCTCCATCCCTTCCGGTAATTGGAAAACTTTTGCCAGAGAAATTAAGTCTGAGTGAGGGAAATGCTGCAAATTAAGATGACTCGATGTATTTTGAAAGATGAGATGTTGAGGATTATAATAAATACAGCTATGATGTCATACAAACAAGCCAAACACCCGTGACTCCAAATGTGTACTTCACATTCCATATCATAAAAGTCATGTGATATACAGTGTCAACGTTTATGATCACTATGTTTGATGTACAGTTACTAGATGACATGGCTTCATACCCTCTGGGTTGTTCTCAACAGAATGAGCCTGTTTGTCTGTTGTGAAGAACATTTTCCACAGACCACACATCTGAATGCTCTCATGACTCCATTCTATGTACACCAAAATTATTATCTGTTTCTCTGAATTTCCTTGTGAAAGCAATAGAACAAGCTTTCAAATCATGCCCACCTGACACAGATTGTGATTTATATTGGACTGTTTTTTGGATTGCGTAAACAACAACAGTAATTGTGTGATGGTGGGGATGCAGGGCTGTGTTCCAAATACAACAACTACAAGTGTGCTTGCTCTAGTTCCTCAACGGCACAGCTAAGAGAGCTCAAAAAAGCACCTTATAGTTGAAGACTGAGGTCATAAAAGTGCATTGAAATGACTTAGGAACTGTACACACTTTGGAGAGGTGTGTAGCCACTTGGAGACACCAGTTAGCCCTCTCACTCAGACCCTTGTCATTTTTTTGTCTTATCATGCTCCTGTTCCATGTTTTTGTCTTATCATGTTACTGAATGTATCCCAGAGTATTTTCCGATTTTGTTATTGACAACTGCGGCGAAAATCAACAGTGTAATGATTGGATCCAGTGTCAGGTGAACTGTTGTGTACTCAGCTTCGGTCTAAACATTTCCCCATTATCTCCAAACTGTTATCTTTTAATCACTACCATGGTTATGCATGTGCTTTTCATATTTCTTCTGTAAGAAGCATTTAAATGTATCCCTATCCATATAGGACAATTTCCATGAGTGTAAAGGGTTAATGTAAATAATGTTGCATTGGGGCAAATTCAAACCACATGATTTCACGTTATCACATTAAATGAACATTTTAGCAGACGCACTTATTCAGAGCAATTAGGGTTAAGTGCCTTGCTCAATGGCACATCAGATTTTTCACCTAGTCAGCTCGGGGATTCAAACCAACGACCTTTCAGTTATTGGCCCAACGCTCTTAACCGCAAGGTTACCTGCCATCACGTGATCACGTGAAATTCCGTAAGGGGTATGCTCACTCAAAGCCCACATGCACGTCTGGGAAATGTCAACCATGCAGGAACATGTAGCACATAATTAATACCCAGTTTGTTCTTGCCTCCCTCCTGTACTTGGATCCTCTCTAGCTCAGCCAGGCAGGGGGGCTCTGAGGAGGAAACACACCAACACTTCAGTACATCACTTCAACACACACACACACACACACACACACACACACACACACACACACACACACACACACACACACACACACACACACACACACACACACACACACACACACACACACACACACACACACACACACACACACACACACACACACACACAACTGGCCAAATTGTAGAAAATTCAGATAGGCGTAGAAAATCTGTCGAACATTCACACAAATCTCCCATTGAAATGATACATGATTTATATGCCACTTCAAACTACTGTGTTTCTCAGGTCAGATTCTTCCCTCTGTAGGCTATGGAGTGGATTTGGACTAGAGACTGAGACTGTACCCAAAATGGCTCCCTATCCCCTATATAGTACACTACTTTCATGGGCTCTGGCCAAAAGTAGTGCACTATATAGGGCATATGGTGCCATTTGGGACGCATGCAGTGGCTCCAGCCATGGGTCCAGTGGTAAACACAGGTCTTGTCTAGTTTCTGGCCGGCTGCTTGGCTGACAGACACAATCTGTGAGAGCTGTGGGAGGACCATCCTGGCAACAAGCTACAGTGATGTTGTTACTGCACCACTGTGGCCATTTCCCCACCACTGGGCAACTAAAAACAACTAGGGGGAAGACTTACAGTGATGGACTGCGAGAGGGGAGAGAGGGGATAGAGATGAGAGGAGAGAGAGGGGAGAAGAGAGAGGAGAGAGGGGAGGAGAGAGGGGAGAGAGGGGAGAAGAGAGGAGAGAGAGGGGAGAAGAGAGGGGAGAGGAGAGAGGAGAGGGGAGAAGAGAGAGAAGAGCGTAGAGAAGAGAGAGGGGAGAAGAGAGAGAGGAGAGCAGAGAGAGGAGAGAAGAGAGAGAGGGGAGAAGAGAGAGAGGGGAGAAGAGAGAGAGGGGAGAAGAGAGAGAGGGGAGAAGAGAGAGGGGGGGAGAAGAGAGAGAGGGGAGAAGAGAGAGAGGGGAGAAGAGAGAGAGGGGAGAAGAGAGAGAGGGGAGATAGGAGAGACACATCAACGGACACACAAGCACACCCTTCCCCACAGTATACTCACTCTGTCTCCAGAAGCAGAGGCACCACTCAGCTGTAGAAACCTTCCCGTCCCTGTAGGAGTCACAGGAGTTGAAGAAGGGTCGGATGCAGACCTCATACTTGTCCAGGTTAATGGCTGCCAGCTCGGCCTGGTCCAGATACAGATCACTGTTGGTGTCCAGCTTAGAGAACATCCAGCCTACAGAGTCCTTACAGCTGACCACTACGCTCCTGTCCAGGACTACAGACAGAGAGGGAGATATGATACACACATAGAGACACACGCACAAGCTGGCAAACATACACATGTTCAGACACACACGCAAGCACACACATGTTGAGATACACACGCACACCCACAGTGAAAAGGGGAGAGGAGGAATGAGTTATAACCCACACAGACAGATCAAATATTCATAACAGTGGTAGAGGTCAGGATTATAGTGACTCCAAATATCACTAGGAAAATAAATGAGAATATCCACAATGTTGCATCTGATATGATGCTGGCCCTAGTTAACTTTTCCCTTATGCAGTGCTGGCCCTATTTAACTCTTACTTGATGCAGTGCTGGTCCTATTTAACTCTTACTGGATGCAGTGCTGGTCCTATTTAACTCTTACTTGATGCAGTGCTGGCCCTATTTAACTCTTACCTGATGCAGTGCTGGTCCTATTTAACTCTTACTTGATGCAGTGCTGGTCCTATTTAACTCTTACCTGATGCAGTGCTGGTCCTATTTAACTCTTACTTAATTTTTATTGTTTATGTTATTTTTATTTAACCTTTATTTAACTAGGCAAGTCAGTGCTGACCTTAACGAACTCTTACCTGATGCAGTGCTGACCTTAATGAACTCTTACCTGATGCAGTGCTGGCCCTATTTAACTCTTACCTGATGCAGTGCTGGCCCTATTTAACTCTTACCTGATGCAGTGCTGGTCCTATTTAACTCTTACCTGATGCAGTGCTGGTCCTATTTAACTCTTACCCGATGCAGTGCTGGCCTTATACTAACTCTACTGTACTGTCTCTTAACTTTATTGAGACAGTTATGAAATGACAGAGAAGGTGGGATAACCTTTTAAAGGGTTGGAGCGTAGTTTGAACCACGACCTGCAGTGGGGAGAGGAGTATACCTGTCTCAGCTGGGAGTATTGCTGGTAGATCACAGACTCTGAACCTGTACCATCTACCTCTTACCTGATCCAGAGGTAGCCCCTGCTGTGTTGCTGGCTCCAGTCTTGCTGTTGTTGTTCAGCTTGGCGTTGCCCTGCAGCAGCTGGAACCAATCCCTCAGCCTGTCCCCCAGATCAGACAGGTCCTGCCCTGTACAACTCTCTATGGGGGGGGGGGGGGGGAAGAGAGACAGAGAAAGAGACAGAGACAGAGACAGAGACAGAGGGAGAGGGAGAGAGAGAGAGAAATAGGGAGAGAGAGAGAAAGTTATTGTATAGCATTGCAGTTTGTGTGTGTGTGTGTGCATGTGTTTGTGTACTCACCATGCTTGACCTCTGTCTCTTTGGTTGGGGCCGCAGTTGGACAGGGACAAAGACCTGAACACTTCATAGTCAACTCCTTCCCTGTGAGGCACGCCTGCTGCTCCAGTTTACACTGCAACACACACACACACACGCACGTGCACACACACCTCTTATCAGGCTATGTATCTCTGTGTTTTGTGTTTATCAGTGAATTACAACACAGCTGTAATGTTGTTGTGTTTCTTGGATCTAGAGCTTGTACATAATGCTTCAGATACAGTAAGAAGTTAACAGTGTGGACGGCCTCCAGAGATATACAGATACAGTAAGAAGTTAACAGTTTGGACAGCCTCCATAGACATACATATATAATTAGAGGTTAACAGTGTGGACAGCCTCCATAGACATACAGATATAGTTAGAGGTTAACAGTGTGGATAGCCTCCATAGACATACAGATATAGTTAGAGGTTAGCAGTGTGGACAGCCTCCATAGACATACAGATATAGTTAGAGGTTAGCAGTGTGGACAGCCTCCATAGACATACAGATATAGTTAGAGGTTAACAGTGTGGACAGCCTCCATAGACATACAGATATAGTTAGAGGTTAACAGTGTGGACAGCCTCAATAGACATCCAGATATAGTTAGAGGTTAACAGTGTGGACAGCCTCCATAGACATACAGATATAGTTAGAGGTTAGCAGTGTGGACAGCCTCCATAGACATACAGATATAGTTAGAGGTTAACAGTGTGGACAGCCTCCATAGACATACAGATATAGTTAGAGGTTAACAGTGTGGACAGCCTCCATAGACATACAGATATAGTTAGAGGTTAGCAGTGTGGACCGCCTCAATAGACATCCAGATATAGTTAGAGGTTAACAGTTTGGACAGCCTCCATAGACATACAGATATAGTTAGAGGTTAACAGTGTGGACCGCCTCCAGAAATATACAGATATAGTTAGAGGGTAACAGTGTGGACAGTCTCCATAGATATAGACAACACAAAGACAAAGGGCTGTGATAAATAGTCTCTGAGGACCAGAGAGTTGTTGTGGTGACGCATCTCTCCCATGTGTTTCTATTGATTTATGCTTTATCTTCTCTGACCTTGTTGAGAATGATGTGTTGAAGAGGAAAAGGGGAATTAAATGACTAAGTTCGATTCATATAAAGGCTCATTTGAGATATAAGAAAATTGTGACTTGTCACTTTGTGTGTGCGCTGCTGTACCTGGGAGGCGTAGTTGTGTCCGTCAGAGCCACACACAGGACCAGAGGAGGAGATGGGACAGGGCTGACATCCTCCTTCAGGAGACCTCAGGGCAGGCTGCTTCAGTCTACAGAGCGTGCGCGCACAAACACACACACACGCACCACGCGCACACACGCACCACACACACACAGTATTTGAGCAGGCTGCTTTACTTAAGACACAGAGGACAAAGAGGTTCTGCTTCCAATGGCTTGGTGGCAGCAGTAATGTATACTGAACAAAAATATGAATGCAACATACAACAATTTCAACAGTTACAGTTCATATAAGGAAATCAGTCAATTTAAATAAATAAATTAGGCCCTAATCTGTGGATTTCATATGACTGGGCAGGGTCACAGCCATGGGTGGGCCTGGCTCCCAAGTGGGTGGGCCTGGGAGGGCAGTAACACAGCAGAGGCTACCTCTGGATCAGGTAAGAGGTAGATGGTACAGGTTCAGAGTCTGCGATCTAGTAGTATCACCCACTGGGGAGATAACCCATTCTGATTGGCTGGGCCTTTCCCCACAAAAGGGCTTTATTTTATTATTACAGACAGAAATACTCCTAAGTTTCACCAGCTGTCTGGGTTGCTGGTCTCAGACGATCCCGTAGGTGAAGAAGCCGGATATAGAAGTCGTGGGCTGGCGTGGTTACACATTGTCTGCGGTTGTGAGGCTGGTTGGACAAACTGCCAAATTCTCTAAAACGAATTGGCATGCTGACTGCAGGAATGTCCACCAGAGCTGTTGCCAGAGAATTTAATGTTAATTGCTCTACCATAAACTGAGGCGGCTTATGGTAGAGAAATTAACATTAAATACTCTGGCAACAGCTCTGGTGGACATTCCTGCAGTCAGCATGCCAACTGCAAACTCCCTAAAAACTTGAGACATCTGTGGCATTGTGTTGTGTGTCAAAACTGCACATTTTAGAGTGGCCTTTTATTGTCACCAGCACAAGGTGCACCTGTGTAATGATCATGCTGTTTAATCCGCTTCTTGATATGCCACACCTGTCAGGTGGATGGATTATCTTGGTAAAGAAGAAATGCTTACTAACAGGGATGTAAACAAATTTCTGCACAACATTTGAGAACATTTCTGGGATCTTTTATTTCAGCTCATGAAACATGGGACCAACACTTTACATGTTGCATTTATATTTTTGTTCAATGTACTTCACACTAGCAACATTACAGTGAATTGTGTTGCATACATCAGTTCGGCTTCGAATTTCACCTCAGAATAAATCTATATATTTATATTTTATTTTGTGAAAGCTTGTGTTGTGATAATGTAGTTTGATGGAGGTTTTCTACCTGTTAACACATCCACAGACATGTCCTGAGGATCCATCCACAGGATCCTATCACAACAACCACAGGGTATTTATAGAGCTAGCGACGTACAGTATCAGTACAGTACACCTAGAGGTGTTTAATTATCTGTCTGCAGCACAGGAGATTGGTAGCTCCTTAATTGGGGAGGACAGGCTCGTGGTAATGGCTGGAGGGTCACTCCGTTCCAGCCATTATTATGAGCCGTCCTCCCCTCAGCAGCCTCCTGTGGTCTGCAACACAGCAGTATCATTAAACATCAAGCTGTAATGAGGGAGAGATTAATTAAGAAAACACACTTTACTGTTAGAGAGCTAACTGTAGAAAAATGATTTAATTCACTAACCTTAGAATTACCATTGAATGGGGTGTGAGACCAATCTACACACACTCACCTGTGCTCGAGCTTCTTGCGGTTGACACACACAGCCCTCTGGTATCCCTGGGCGATACACACCTTGTTTCGGCTACACTTCACCTTCTGACAGGGGTCTTTGGTGGTGTCAACATCTGTGGAAAGACAAGGAGATGCCATTTCCATCGCTATTCACATGACCCTAACACATCTGGACAAGAGGAACACCTATGTGAGAATGCTGTTCATTGACTACAGTTCAGCATTCAACACCATTGTTCCCTCCAGGCTCAGAACCCTGGGTCTGGACACCACCCTCTGCAACTGGATCCTGGACTTCCTAACGAGCACACTCTTAGAAAAAAGGGTTCCAAAACAGTTCTGTGGCTGTCCCCATAGAAGAACCCTTTTTGGTTCCAGGTAGAACTCTCTGTGGAAATGGTTATACATGGAACCCAAAAGGGTTCTACCTGGAACCAAAAGGGTTTTACCTGGAACAAAAAGGGTTTTACCTGGAACAAAAAGGGTTTTACCTGGAACAAAAAGGGTTTTACCTGGAACAAAAAGGGTTTCTTGAAAGGGTTCTCTTATGAGGACAGCCGAAGAACTCTTTTTGGTTCATCAGGTTTATCATGAAGGCAGTCAAATTCCTCGTGACCGTTTAGTCACGGTAATTAGGCTTCTCCAAGCTGCTGATGGTCATTAGTAGCCTACCAAACTTGCTAACTGCGTGGTACTCAGCACTCTATTGTCCCTCTATTCACTCTGACATCAATACAAATGTAATCGGAAATCTAATCAAACACTTAATGAGAACCCATGAGCTCATGTTGCGCAATATTTCTATAGGCTATGCAATTGCCGAGAAAACCGAGTGATGGCCTTTACTAAAAATAGGAAGATCCCATCAGCTTTCTATAGGCTAGGCCTACTATATTTATTTCTCAACTTTCCTAATATTATGCACATTGCTTATTTTTACAACAGGAGTATAGCCTACTTGGCTGGCATGAAAATGAAACACGGGAAAAGCGTCCTCCATTCCCTATTTAAGTGCATTGACGACATATATTTGAGACAGGTGCATGATAATGGTCCGTTCTAAATCAATTTCACACATATATTATTTAGTACAGTCGTGGCCAAAAGTTTTGAGAATGACACAAATATTAATTTCCACAAAGTTTGCTGCTTCAGTGTCTTTAGATATTTTTGTCAGATGTTACTATGGAACACTGAAGCATAATTACAAGCATTTCATAAGTGTCAAAGGCTTTTATTGACAATTACATGAAGTTCATGGAAAGAGTCAATATTTGCAGTGTTGACCCTTCTTTTTCAAGACCTCTGCAATCCGCCCTGGCATGCTGTCAATTAACGTCTGGGCCACATCCTGACTGTTGGCAGCCCATTCTTGCATAATCAATGCTTGGAGTTTGTCAGAATTTGTGGGGTTTTGTTTGTCCACCCGCCTCTTGAGGATTGACCACAAGTTCTCAATGGGATTAAGGTCTGGGGAGTTTCCTGGCCATGGACCCAAAATATCGATGTTTTGTTCCCCGAACCACTTAGTTATCACTTTTGCCTTATGGCAAGGTGCTCCATCATGCTGGAAAAGGCATTGTTTGTCACCAAACTGTTCCTGGATGGTTAGGAGTTGCTCTCGGAGGATTCATGGCTGTGTTCTTAGGCAAAATTGTGAGTGAGCCCACTCCCTTGGCTGAGAAGCAACCCCACACATGAATGGTCTCATGATGCTTTACTGTTGGCATGACACAGCACTGATGTTAGCGCTCACCTTGTCTTCATCGGACAAGCTTTTTTTACGGATGCACCGAACAATTGGAAAGGGGATTCATCA
Source organism: Salvelinus alpinus (assembly GCF_045679555.1). Lineage (NCBI taxonomy): Eukaryota > Metazoa > Chordata > Actinopteri > Salmoniformes > Salmonidae > Salvelinus > Salvelinus alpinus. Next base: position 27,137,349 of record NC_092117.1, read on the forward strand.
GAGAAAATGACTTTACCTCAGACTTTATCACCAGTCCAATCCCTGTACCTTTTGCAGAATATCAGTCTGTCCCTGATGTTTTTCCTGGAGAGAAGTGGCTTCTTTTCTGCCCTTCTTGACACCAGGCCATCCTCCAAAAGTCTTCACCTCACTGTGCGTGCAGATGCACTCACACCTGCTTGCTGCCATTCCTGAGCAAGCTCTGTACTGGTGGTGCCCCGATCCCACAGCTGAATCAACTTTAGGAGACGGTCCTGGCGCTTGCTGGACTTTCTTAGGCGCCTTGAAGCCTTCTTCACAACAATTGAACTGCTCTCCTTGAAGTTCTTGATGATCCGATAAATGGTTGATTTAGGTGCAATCTTACTGGCAGCAATATTCTTGCCTGTCACACCCTGATCTGTTTCACCTGTCTTTGTGCTTGTCTCCACCCCCTCCAGGTGTCGCCCATCTTCCCTATTATCCTGTGTACTTATACCTGTGTTTTCTGTTTGTCTATTGCCAGTTCGTCTTGTTTGTCAAGCTTACCAGTGTTGTCCTGTCAGCTCCTGTCTTTTCCCAGCTTCTCTTTTTCTCACCCTCCTGGTTTTTGACCCTTGCCTGTCCTGACCCTGAACCCACCTGCCTGACCACTCTGCCTGCCCCGACCCTGACTGCTGTCCTGTACCTTTGCCTCTGTTGCTGTAATAAACATTGTTACTTTGACACAGTCTGTATCTGGGTCTTACCTTATCCTGATAGACTTATGAAGTGTGTACAGCCTGCTCAAAAAAACAAAGCAGAGTTCATACCTTTAACTTCTTTGGGACAGGGGGGCAGTATTGAGTAGCTTGGATAAAAAGGTGCCCATAGTAAACTGCCTGCTACTCTGTCCTAAAAGCTAGAATATGCATATAATTAGTAGATTTGGATAGAAAACACTCTGAAGTTTCTAAAACGGTTTGAATGATGTCTGTGAGTATAACAGAACTCATATGGCAGGCAAAAACCTGAGAAAAAATCCAACCAGGAAGTGGGAAATCTGAGGTTTGTAGTGTTTCAACTCTTTGCCTATCCAGTTTGCACTTCCTAACGCTTCCACTAGATGTCAACAGTCTTTAGAACCTTGTTTGATGCTTCTACTATAAAGGAGGGGGGAATGAGAGGGGATTGAGTCAGAGGTCTGGCAGAGTGCCACGGGCTGGTCACGCGCATTCACATGAGAGGTAGCTTGCGTTCCATTGCATTTCTGAAGACAAAGGAATTCTCCGGTTGGAACATTATTGAAGATTTAGGATAAAAACATCCTAAAGATTGATTCTATACTTAGTTTGACATGTTTCTACGAACTGTAATATGACTTTTCGTCTGAACTTTCGCCTGGACCTGCCAGCGCGTCGTCAGTTTAGATTGTGTACTAAACGCGTGAACAAAAGGAGGTGTTTGGACATAAATGATGGACTTCATCGAACAAATCAAACATTTATTGTGGAACTGGGATTCCTGGGAGTGCATTCTGATGAAGATCATCTAAGGTAAGTGAATATTTATAATGCTATTTCTGACTTTGTTGACTCCACAACATGGCGGATATCTCTTTGGCTTGTTTGGGCTCTGAGCGCTGTACTCAGATTATTGCATGGTGTGCTTTTTCGGTAAAGCTTTTTTGAAATCTGACAGCAGTTGCATTAAGGAGAAGTTTATCTAAAGTTCCATGCATAACACATGTATTTTCATCAACATTTATAATGAGTATTTCTGTAAATTGATGTGGCTCTCTGCAAAATCACCGGATGTTTTGGAAGCAAAACATTACTGAACGTAACGCGCCAATGTAAACTGAGATTTTTGCATATAAATATGAACTTTATCGAACAAAACCTACATGTATTGTGTAACATGAAGTCCTAAGGTTAGTGATTCATTTTATCTCTATTTATGCTTTTTGTTACTCCTCTCTTTGGCTGAAAAAATGGCTGTGTTTTTCTGTGGCCATGTACTGACCTAACATAAGCGTTTGGTGTGCTTTCGTCGTAAAGCCTTTTTGAAATCTGACACGTTGGCTGGATTCACAACAAGTGTAGCTTTAATTTGGTGTATTGCATGTGTGATTTCATGAAAGTTAAATTTTTATAGTAATTTATTTGAATTTGGCGCTCTGCATTTTCACTGGATGTTGCCCATGCGGGACGCTAGCGTCCCACATATCCCAGAGAGGTCAAATACCTTTCAAGCTCATACCTTGAGATGCTCTGGCCCAACAGAAAACTAACATCACAATGCCAACCTGTAACTGAAACGTTGCAGGATCAAATCCCTGAGCTGACAACGTAAAAATCTGTCATTCTGCCCTGAACAAGGCAGTTAATCGACATCCACGTCTACAGTGGGTTAAGGCAGCCACCCGCATCTCTCTGATTGAGAGGGGCAAGGTTAAATGCGGAAGACACATTTCAGTTGAAGCCATTCACATTTCAGTTGTACAACTGACTAGGTATCCCCCTTTCACCAACCACAGCTGAACTGGAGAAACTGCAGAAGCTGCAGGCACTACTAGAGTCCTACAGGTAATCTTCTCTATCTCACTATTAGTGTTATAATAAGATTGTGTGTGTGTGTAAGAGAGAGCGAGTGTGTGAGTGAGAGAGAGGGTGTTTGTGTATATAACAAGTCTCTCACAATTGACTGAAGTGATTTTGAATTATCTTTCACTGCAGGTGCTTGACTGAACTTCTGGGGGAGAGAAGTACATTTCCTGCTCAGTTGTGTCATCTGATTTGTGCCATCTCCTTCGGGTCATGGAGAGCGCCGATGATGACACTGCCTACATGATAAGATTCAAGCTAACATTCACAACAGACCTGCAGAAACGCAAGGAAAACAGCAAGCTCACATGGCTGAAGATCGCCACAGCACTCGAGCCAAGGTTTAAGGACCTGAAGTGCCTTCCCAGACCTGAGAGGGGTGAGGTGTGGGCTTTGGTCAGCAACTTGCTGAAGGAAGAGAGGCCTGTACAGCAACCTGATAAAGCAACAAAGTCAGACACCAAAGAAGAAAGTCTGACTCCCCAGTCTGACTTCCCAGTTGGAATGCTTGCGGTTAGCCACTGTCACCGATTCCTTCCAAACAACTCATTGTTGAATTTGCGATTTCCAACTTGTTGTGTAATGTTTGTCCAATGGCCGATGAGCACCGATACGTTTTATCTATATTTTCTCTTCATTATTTCTCTTCATATGACAAGGATTAAAAAAGGATTTGCCAGTAGATTGTCGACTTGATTCATGATGATGACTGGTAGCTAAGATTGTGAAAGTATGATGTTGACATGATCAGTCCAATCAAAGCTACTGTACATATAACGTGATTTGACGTAATTTCTGTGGCCAATGACCTTGAGCCTTCTGGAAGGGCACTTCTAATCTAAGTCTATGGCAGTACACAGGAGGGCCCACATTCTTGATGTCTCCCTTACTAAAGGCGGGTGACGTAGTGTCCCATGAGTGACAGAACATGAGTGACAGAACACTGAGCCAATCACGGTGCAATGTTCATATTTTCTGCTGGCCTGCCCCAAAACCACAGAAAGCACTGAGCTAGGTTGAAACACCTGCATTTTTGAGCTGCCTGTTTGTACGCGGCTTTATTAACTCAATGATATATATATTTTTCTTACATTGTTTGCAAACTGATATGTGACCCGTATTAATGCCAAAATAACATGGAAAACAGGCAAGCCCCCCAATTTTGTTTTTAAATATATGTTTTTTTTTCATTTTTTTTGTTGCAAAAAATGTTTTACTGAGGAGTGGCTTCCATCTGGCCACACTACCATAAAGGTCTGATTGCTGGAGTGCTACATAGATTGTTGACCTTCTGGAAGGTTCTCCCATCTCCACAGAGGAACTCTGGAGCTCTGTCAGAGTGGCCATCGGGTTCTTGGTCACCTCCCTGATCAAGGCCCTTCTCCCCCGATTGCTCAGTTTGACTGGGTGGCCAGCTCTAGGAAGAGTCTTAGTGGTTCCAAACTTTAGAATAATGGAGGCCACTGTGTTCTTGGGGACCTTCAATGCTGCAGAAATGTTTTGGTTCCCTTCCCCAGATCTGTGCCTGGACACAATCCTGTCTCGGAGCTCTACGGACAATTCCTTCAACCTCATGGCTTGGCATTTGCTCTGACGTGCAATGTCAACTGTGGGACCTTATATAGACAGGTGTGTGCCTTTCCAAATCATGTCCAATCAATTGAATTTACCACAGGTGGACTCCAATCAAGTTGTAGAAACATCAAGGATGATCAATGGAAACAGGATGCACCTGAGCTCAATTTCGAGTCTCATAGCAAAGGGTCTGAATACTTATGTAAATAAGGTATTTCTGTTCTTTATTTCGAATACATTTGCAAAAATTTCTAAAATCCTGTTTTCACTTTAATTATGGGGTATTGTGTGTAGATTGTTGAGGAAAAAATGTATTTCATCCATTTTAGAATAAGGCTGTAACGTAACAAAAATGTACTGTACATATACTACTCATCATACCAAAGACATTTGCAAGACTAGCCACATCCTCTAATTACCTGGCTCCATCTGCACCTTTGTTTAAGAAACAAAATATGTTATGTATTTACGACATTAATGCACGCCAATTATGCACTCCATTTACAAATACTCATACCTCACAGACAGTTTACCTAAACCCTTCAATGGATTCTTCCAGGTTCATTCTGAAATACATTTATGGACCACAAGACACTGCGATAACCTTCACCCTCCCTACTGCCGCACCTCATAATTCTCTATCAGATAGAGGTACCATACTCTGGAATTCTTATCTTCACATTGTCAAAATCTCATTATCCCTTAATTACTTCAAGCGAAGACTGGGGGTCAGCCTGGTGAACCAAACTACCCAATAATCCCCTCCATGTAACGCTCACATGCACGCACACACACACGTCATGTACAATATAATTAATATGCTTTGTTTGACTGAATCAACTTTTTTTTTTGTACTTATATTTGTGGTGTAGTTTTCATATCAGCCCTTTTAGGCTTCCAACCTCACCTGCACACCGTTTTTACCAGTTTATATCTGCACTGTTTTGTCTTTCAACTTCTTTTCTTTAGTGCAAATAAATAAAACCTAAAACCTAAACTTTCCACCGTATAGCCTTTCACATGCACATCACTATTTAGTTGTTAGCCAGACAATAAGCATTCAATGTCAGATTGTGGTAGTGTGCAGTTCTACAAAACTACCTTGTTTGGTGAACAATGTCTGATGTTTGAGTATTTAGCCAAACAATAAGCATTGCCAGTAAGATGTTGGTAGTCCAAACTGTTGACTGTGAGTTTTACCTGTGTGTATGAGGTGTGTTAGGCCCAGGGGTGCTCTTAATTAAAATGCCAGGTTAAATAAAGGAGTATGTGATGGAGGTTAAAGTGTGTGGTAAGAGATACAGAAAGAAACTAACAATGATAATGAACATATAAAAGCAACTTTATTAACCATCAACTCAAAATATAGCTACAATATAAAATGCAAATGGCAATTAAAAAGTATTAGTGTACAACTTTGGCAGTAGAAATACACTCCATTACTGAAGCTCTTCTGCAAACAGTCTTTAAACACAATTTCTAGCGCATCTCTTGCAGAATTAATAGCCTTTTTGGAACATCTCTTGCAGAATCAATAGCCTTTTTGGAACATCTCTTGCAGAATTAATAGCCTTTTTGGAACATCTCTTGCAGAATTAATAGCCTTTTTGGAACATCTCTTGCAGAATGAATAGCCTTTTTGGGACATCTCTTGCAGAATCAATAGCCTTTTTGGAACATCTCTTGCAGAATGAATAGCCTTTTTGGAACATCTCTTGCAGAATCAATAGCCTTTTTGGAACATCTCTTGCAGAATCAATAGCCTTTTTGGAACATCTCTTGCAGAATTAATAGCCTTTTTGGAACATCTCTTGCAGAATTAAAAGCCTTTTTGGAACATCTCTTGCAGAATTAATAGCCTTTTTGGAACATCTGTTGCAGAATTAATAGCCTTTTTGGAACATCTCTTGCAGAATTAATAGCCTTTTTGGAACATCTCTTGCAGAATTAATAGCCTTTTTGGAACATCTCTTGCAGAATTAATAGCCTTATTGGAACATCTCTTGCAGAATTAATAGCCTTATTGGAACATCTCTTGCAGAATTAATAGCCTTTTTGGAACATCTCTTGCAGAATTAATAGCCTTTTTGGAACATCTCTTGCAGAATTAATAGCCTTTTTGGAACATCTCTTGCAGAATTAATAGCCTTATTGGAACATCTCTTGCAGAATTAATAGCCTTTTGGAACATCTCTTGCAGAATTAATAGCCTTTTGGAACATCTCTTGCAGGCAGTATTAGGTCAACCTAACCTTTTGTAAGATGGCTTCCAACATTCTCCATCAATATCCTTGTTGTTTAGGCTTATTAATGCACACCATTAAATGGATAGTAAAATGTGGTTAAAAAGTATTTCTCTGGTGACACACTACATGACCAAAAGTATGTGGACACCTGCTAGTCGAACAAAATGATGGGCATTAATATGCAGTTCTGCCCAAACCATTACAGTGTGGGAATTGTAAAAGATATGGTCATGTGTCAAGTGTTTGCAGACGGGAGAAGTATGGTATTGAAGAATCTGTGAATGGAAAATATTGCAACTGCTCTATTAGGGCGAAAGAGGTCGAGATGTCAAGGATCAGGGCTGTACAGCAGATCTCCTATGTGGAGGCAGTGAAGAGTCGAAGGGGCAAGAGGCCACAGTGTTGAAGAAGATATGGCGATGGATGCATTACAACCAGTTACTAATGTTTAAAGTCAATCAAGTGTTCTGGATACAATCATTGTGAAGGTGAATTTTGTAGCATTTATAGTCACAGTGATTGATTGTACAGCATAAGTGTCTAAGAAGTTGGACATCATATCTGCAGCCGAGAAGTTTTTGGTGCAACAAGACTTCATGGCAGAAGCAGTGCAAGGACTACTGTTGCTAGGAAATGTCCTTCTGACCTGATTGGAATTGTTTGTTTGTTTTTTACATAAAAGCAGGTTGATTTTGTTCAGTTAATTTATTTTTTGATAGTTTGTATGATATTTTATTTTATTTTTTATCCTTATTACCCACCCGCACATCTACCCACACATCCAATTGTTGCAAACACCTTTACACCATAGAAGAAAGAAAACCCCGCAGACACTAGGCCCTCCACAGAATGAGTTTGACACCCCTGGTTCAGAGCATCTGCTCATTGAGGTAAATAAAGGGGCATCAAACAATGCCTATTACAGAGCCACACTGTTCAGGTGCAGGGGCAGGACCTTCAACGGGCTGCGCTCTCTCAATGTGGGCGTGTTCTTTTGTTTTCTGCTTCTTCAGTGTCTAATGGTGGAGAGCAAACAAGCTTTTTACTGTAGGTGCATTACCGCATAAGAATGTTCAAACAGAGGTTGTGTTGCATTGAGCAAGTGGCTAAAGTTAATACCTCCTCTGTAGGTTTCTATCAGATGCATGGGGAGGGGACCACACAATAAGGGTAAAGATCTATAGGAGGGACATTTTTTCTTCATGAGTAAGCTATATTGATTTCCTACTATTCCCTCTGCTATTTGTGGTCAAACTGGTTTCAATTGCTGAGATGTCTACACCAGTGGAGGCTGGTGGGAGGAGCGATAGGAGGACATCATTGTAATGGCTGGAATGGAAGAAATGGAACGGTATCAAATGCAAACATATGGAAACCACATTTGACGCCGTTCCATTTATACCATTCCAATAAGCCCATCCTCCTATAGCTCCATCCACCAGCCTCCACTGGTCTACACAACCCTCCTTGAACATGTAACTAGAATCATTGACAATCTGATACCTACGAAAGATAGAGCTGGCATCACATTTACATAATTTGGGGGGGATTGACATGCCCTGGTTTGGTGAACAATGCAGCCATGTAGACGTCTGATGGTGGAGAAGTTAGCCAAACATCTTCTTCTGAGATGGCGGTCGTCCAAAACTATAGAATGTGTGTTGTACTTGTGTATGAGGAGAATGTGTGCACATGAAGCTGCGCTATGAGATAAAATAAACAAAAAGGAACTAACACTAAAACACCCATCTTTATAAACCCAAAACATATCTACAATCTATGATTAATCAATGATGATATGTTCACAACCTGAAGAGTAGAAATGCACTCCACTTCTAATGGTCTTTTTAGAGCATATCTTGCCATATGATACACACTCCTCCTCAGGGCAAGGAGTTCGACAAAGTCTCATTTCCTCAGACATGATACCCGACTAGGAACGCAGTCATCAATGGTAGCAGGAAAACATCCTTACAAGCCACAAAGGGTTTCCTGAGATGTTTAACACTTCTTCAGGTCCAGACGTTTTCAATAATGCGACCTCTCAGATCTAGCGGAAGGACCTTTAAGGGGCTGTGCTCTCTCAATGGTTGTGTTCCAGGCAGTGAGGTTGTGTTGTTCTTATGTTCTGATGTGTCAATTTGCATAAACTCTCCTTCCAGACTCACATTAAGCATCTCCAATCCAAAGTTAAATCTAGAATTGGCCTCCTATTTCGCAACAAAGCATCCTTCACTCATGCTGCCAAACATACCCTCGTAAAACTGACTATCCTACCGATCCTTGACTTCGGCGATGTAATTTACAAAATACACTCTACTCAGCAAATTGGATGCAGTCTATCACAGTGCCATCCGTTTTGTCACCAAAGCCCCATATACTACCCACCACTGCGACCTGTATGCTCTCGTTGGCTGGTCCTCGCTACATATTCATCGCCAAACCCACTGGCTCCAAGTCTTTGCTAGGTAAAGCTCCGCCTTATCTCAGCTCACTGGTCACCATAGTAACACCCACCCGTAGCACACGCTCCAGCAGGTATTTCTCACTGGTCACCCCCAAAGCCAACACCTCCTTTGGCCACCTTTCCTTCCAGTTCTCTGCTGCCAATGACTGGAACGAATTGCAAAAATCACTGAAGTTGGAGACTTCTGTCTTCCTCACTAACTTTAAACGTCAGCTGTCAGAGCAGCTTACCGATCGCTGCAGCTGTACACAGCCCATATGTAAATAGCCCATCCAACCAACTACCTACCTCATCCCCATATTTTTTTTCTGCTCTTTTGCACACCAGTATTTCTAACTGCACATCCTCATGTGCACATATATCACTCCAGTGTAAATTGCTAAATTGTAATTACTTTGCCAATATTGGCCTATTTGTTGCCTTACCTCCTAAATTTGCACACACTGTATACAGATTTTTCTATTGTGTTATTGACTGTACATTTGTTTATTCTATGTGTAACTCTGTGTTGTTGTTTTTGTTGCACTGCTTTGCTTTATCTTGGCCAGGTCACAGTTGTAAATGAGAACTTGTTCTCAAGTGGCCTATCTGGTTAAATAAAAGTGAAATAAAACAATTTAAAATATTTTTTGCTCAATGCTAAAACCCTACAGTTAACACCTCCTCTGTAGGTCGGCATTACGAGTATAGCGACCATACCATATGGTAAGTAGAGGAAGACTAAGGCGGCATGACGTTTTTTATGAATGGTTTCTAGATCAGCGTTTCCCAAAGTCAGTCCTGGGCCCCCACGTTTTGGTTTTTGCCCTAGTTGATTGAAATGATCAAAGCTTGATGAAGAGTTGGGTATTTGAATCAGCTGTGTAGTACTCATTGACATTATTATTCATTCTCAATCTCAAGAATTCTCCTGACAGAATCTCTGTTCTCATTCCTTCTCATTCTATTTCAAAGCAGCTCTTAAGGCACTATTGGAACAGATATTGTGATGCACAGAGACATGTTGTATACAGATATTGTGACATGTTGTATACAGATATTGAGACATGTTGTATTCACATGTATAGTCATCTTATATGGTATCTCTGTCTGCGGTGACAGGTATCATCTCATGTTATGGCAGTGTAGGATGAAGAAGACTAAATCAGTAATACAGAGATCATCAGCGGATTTTCATAGCAAACCCACAGATACCAGGTTTGAAAATCAAATCCCAAAACAATCCACCCCCATTCGTCAGCCACGGGTCTGTTGTGCGCATGCACACACACAACAGCGCCAAAAAAAGAGTCACGGTAATGATCCAGCCTGATCATCACCCTTTCAGTCTGTCATCAACTGGTCTTTCTCCATTTGTCAGCTACACACTCTGCTTCTGGCATTGATTGTGTATCTATCTCTCTGTCCCTCAAACCTCCCTCGTATTATTTTTCTCTCTCTGCCTCTCCCTGTCCTCATCTCTCTCTCTTGCTCTCTTTCCCTCTGTTCCTCTATCCTCCAGGCTGGTTTGATGCTTCGACCCACAGCTAATTCACACTAATGCATCAGCAGAATCAGAACAGAGCAGGCTGCCTGCCAACTTGGCCCTTAGAGAGAGAAGGAAAAAAGAAAGATCTATTTGTCTGACTCGTGCCTTTGCCCTACAGCCGACTGCATAACCATCTGTTGACTTCTTTAGAGGATTTAACCTGAGCTAAAGAAATAAGAAGAGAAAGAAAATAAATGCAAATAGAAAATACACAATCTACGTTTATAGAAAACACTGTAAATAAATGTTGTTGGTATAGCAGCAGCCACAACACTGGTGCTGAAAGGCTTGGAGTTGTGTTGTGTGTTGTATAATAGCATAAGGTGGTTAGCCCAGTGTTAACAGGCTTCCATGGATTAAAGAATTGCCTGCACCACAATGATGATGTCTCCATAGCAACAGGCTCTATGAGCTGCGGGTCTAACTGTTACTTTTCACATAGGCTTTGCGGTATGTTGTGTGAATATTTTGGGGGAACATTTTTATATGGTCTCCTTTCAAACAGCCAAAGTTTTACCACATTCGTCTTTTATAATCCCAGTCCGTATTAGATAGAACGCCTGCCTGTGGGGAAAACAACCCGTGGTTACCTAGGTCACCCCATTGCCTCACAACAAAAACTTGACCCTTTTTAAACTCAATTGTCTTGTTGTCTGCTTCTACTAAACAAGTTAAATGTCTTACCTGTGATGAAATGTTTTCCGCACACATAGTCGTGTCATACTTGGATACCGGGCCCCACATTTCCCACCCCAAATAACCTGAAACCACAGGGCTCTTCATGCAGGCTCTATTTCCCTACTTGGGAGCATTGCGATCCATATGTTGGGATATTTGACCTGGTTACATATACAGTAAATCAAATCAAATCAAATTTTATTAGTCACATACACATGGTTAGCAGATGTTAATGCGAGTGTAGCGAAATGCTTGTGCTTCTAGTTCCGACAATGCAGTAATAACCAACAAGTAATCTAACCTAACAATTCCACAACTACTACCTTATACACACACACAAGTGTAAAGGGATAAAGAATATGTACATAAAGATATATGAATGAGTGGTGGTACAGAACGGCATGGCAAGATGCAGTAGATGGTATAGAGTACGGTATATACATATGAGATGAGTACTGTAGGGTATGTAAACATAAAGTGGCATAGTTTAAAGTGGCTAGTGGTACATGTATTACATAAAGATGGCAAGATGCAGTAGATGATATAGAGTACAGTATATACATATGAGATGGGTAATGTAGGGTATGTAAACATTATATTAAGTGGCATTGTTTAAAGTGGCTAGTGGTACATTTTTACATAATTTCCATCAATTCCCATTTTTAAAGTGGCTGGAGTTGAGTCAGTATGTTGGCAGCGGCCGCTAAATGTTAGTGGTGGCTGTTTAACAGTCTGATGGCCTTGAGATAGAAGCTGTTTTTCAGTCTCTCGGTCCCTGCTTTGATGCACCTGTACTGACCTCGCCTTCTGGATGATAGCGGGGTGAACAGGCAGTGGCTTGGGTGGTTGTTGTCCTTGATGATCTTTATGGCCTTCCTGTGACATCGGGTGGTGTAGGTGTCCTGGAGGGCAGGTAGTTTGCCCCCGGTGATGCGTTCTGCAGACCTCACTACCCTCTGGAGAGCCTTACGGTTGTGGGCGGAGCAGTTGCCGTACCAGGCGGTGATACAGCCCGACAGGATGCTCTCGATTGTGCATCTGTAGAAGTTTGTGAGTGCTTTTGGTGACAAGCCGAATTTCTTCAGCCTCCTGAGGTTGAAGAGGCGCTGCTGCGCCTTCTTCACAACGCTGTCTGTGTGGGTGGACCAATTCAGTTTGTCCGTGATGTGTACACCGAGGAACTTAAAACTTTCCACCTTCTCCACTACTGACCCGTCGATGTGGATAGGGGGGTGCTCCCTCTGCTGTTTCCTGAAGTCCACAATCATCTCCTTTGTTTTGTTGACGTTGAGTGTGAGGTTATTTTCCTGACACCACACTCCGAGGGCCCTCACCTCCTCCCTGTAGGCCGTCTCGTCGTTGTTGGTAATCAAGCCTACCACTGTAGTGTCATCCGCAAACTTGATGATTGAGTTGGAGGCGTGCATGGCCACGCAGTCGTGGGTGAACAGGGAGTACAGGAGAGGGCTCAGAACGCACCCTTGTGGGGCCCCAGTGTTGAGGATCAGCGGGGTGGAGATGTTGTTACCTACCCTCACCACCTGGGGGCGGCCCGTCAGGAAGTCCAGGACCCAGTTGCACAGGGCGGGGTCGAGACCCAGGGTCTCGAGCTTGATGACGAGTTTGGAGGGTACTATGGTGTTAAATGCTGAGCTGTAATCGATGAACAGCATTCTCACATGGGTATTCCTCTTGTCCAGATGGGTTAGGGCAGTGTGCAGTGTGGTTGCGATTGCGTCGTCTGTGGACCTATTGGGTCGGTAAGCAAATTGGAGTGGGTCTAGGGTGTCCGGTAGGGTGGAGGTGATATGGTCCTTGACTAGTCTCTCAAAGCACTTCATGATGACGGAAGTGAGTGCTACGGGGCGGTAGTCGTTTAGCTCAGTTACCTTAGCTTTCTTGGGAACAGGAACAATGGTGGCCCTCTTGAAGCATGTGGGAACAGCAGACTGGGATAAGGATTGATTGAATATGTCCGTAAACACACCAGCCAGCTGGTCTGCGCATGCTCTGAGGACGCGGCTGGGAATGCCGTCTGGGCCTGCAGCCTTGCGAGGGTTAACACGTTTAAATGTTTTACTCACCTCGGCTGCAGTGAAGGAGAGCCCGCAGGTTTTGGTAGGGGGCCGTGTCAGTGGCACTGTATTGTCCTCAAAGCGGGCAAAAAAGTTGTTTAGCCTGTCTGGGAGCAAGACATCCTGGTCCGCGACGGGGCTGGTTTTCTTTTTGTAATCCGTGATTGACTGTAGACCCTGCCACATACCTCTTGTGTCTGAGCTGTTGAATTGCGACTCGATTTTGTCTCTGTACTGGGACTTAGCCTGTTTGATTGCCTTGCGGAGAGAATAGCTACACTGTTTGTATTCGGTCATGCTTCCGGTCACCTTGCCCTGGTTAAAAGCAGTGGTTCGCGCTTTCAGTTTCACGCGAATGCTGCCGTCAATCCACGGTTTCTGGTTTGGGAATGTTTTAATCGTTGCTGTGGGTACGACATCGTCAATGCACTTCCTAATGAACTCGCTCACCGAATCAGCATATTCGTCAATATTGTTGTTGGACGCAATGCGGAACATATTCCAATCCGCGTGATCGAAGCAGTCTTGAAGCGTGGATTCAGATTGGTCGGACCAGCGTTGAACAGACCTGATCGCGGGAGCTTGTTGTTTGAGTTTCTGTTTGTAGGCTGGAATCAACAAAATGGAGTCGTGGTCAGCTTTTCCGAAAGGGGGGCGGGGGAGGGCCTTATATGCGTCGCGGAAATTAGTATAACAATGATCTAGGGTTTTTCCAGCCCTGGTAGCACAATCGATATGCTGATAGAATTTAGGGAGTTTTGTTTTTAGATTAGCCTTGTTAAAATCCCCAGCTACGATGAATGCAGCCTCAGGGTGTGTGGTTTCCAGTTTACAAAGAGTCAGATAAAGTTCGTTCAGGGCCATCGATGTGTCTGCTTGGGGGGGAATATATACGGCTGTGATTATGATTGAAGAGAATTCCCTTGGTAGATAATGCGGTCGACATTTGATTGTGAGGAGTTCTAGATCAGGTGAACAGAATGACTTGAGTTCCTGTGTGTTGTTATGATGATCACACCACGTCTCGTTAATCATAAGGCATACCCCCCCGCCCCTCTTCTTACCGGAAAGATGTTTGTTTCTGTCGGCGCGATGCATGAAGAAACCAGCTGGCTGCACCGACTCCGTTAGCTTCTCTTGAGTTAGCCATGTTTCCGTGAAGCAGAGCACGTTGCAATCCCTGATGTCTCTCTGGAATGCTACCCGTGCTCGGATTTCGTCAACCTTATTGTCAAGAGACTGGACATTGGCGAGTAGTATGCTAGGGAGTGGAGCGCGATGTGCCCGTCTCCGAAGCCTGACCACGAGACCGCCTCGTTTGCCCCTTTTTCGGCGTCGCACAGGGTCGCCGGCTGGGATCAGATCCATTGTATTGGGTGGAAGGCAAAACACTGGATCCGTTTCGGGAAAGTCATATTCCTGGTAGGAACGATGATGAGTTGACGTTAATCGTATATTCAGTAGTTCCTCCCGACTGTATGTAATGAAACCTAAGATTACCTGGGGTACCGATGTAAGAAATAACACATAAAAAAACAAAATACTGCATATTTTCCAAGGAACGCGAAGCGAGGCGGCCATCTCTTTTCGGCGCCGGAACTCCAAGTACCAGTCAGAAGTTTGGACACACCTACTCATTCAAGGGTTTTTCTGTATTTTTTACTATTTTCTACAATGTAGAATAGTGAAGATGTCAAAATTATGAAATAACATATTGAATCACATAGTAACCCCCAAAGTTTTTTTAACAAATCAAAATACATGTTATATTTTAGATTCTTCAAAGTAGCCACCCTTTGCCTTGATGACAGCTTTGCACACTCTTGGCATTCTCTCAACCAGCTAGGTCAGTTGGAGGAAATAAAAAAGTACAGGCTTTGTCGCCGGCAATACTTTCAGATATAAAGAAAAATTGGCAAAATGTTGACGGTATGCTAAAGTTTGTGGAAAAACGTCTTGGTTTGAAAGGTGTATGTGATTTGTAGCTCAATCTGCCACATTATATTTCTGAGAACTCTCTGTCCCTCTCTCTGTCCCTCTCGCCCTCTCAGTACCCCTCTGACCCTCCTTCGCTCTTTAAACAAACATCTTCCTTTATCCGTCTCCCTCCATCTCTACTCTGTCTTTTATCTTTGTCTCTCTCCTCAGTCTCCCACTCTTCACCCCCCTTCTCCCTATGCATCTTCCTCACATCCTCTCTCACTTCTTCCTTCATCTCGCTCTCCTTCTCTATCCTTGTTATGTCATAAGAGTGTGCTGCTATTAACTCTCCTTATTAGGCACTGCATGTGGTAATCCAGCCTAATCCAGATTATCACCAGGCTAATCCCTGGAGATTGGGACTGGAGAACGGTGAGCTCAACTCAGTCATCATCATCTCTCATCCTCTGTTTACAAACTCTCTGCTACTAATGTCATCAGAGCTATCGCATATTACTTTTTCCAGGACATAGATAGGCTATACCTCAACTAGCCTGTACCTCTGCACACTGATATAGACTCGTTATTGTTAGTCTTGTTGTGTTACTTTTTATTATTACTTTTTATTTTTGCCTACTTGGTAAATATTTTCTTCTTCTTGAGCTGCATTGTTGGTTAAGGGCTTGTAAGTAAGCATTTCACGGTAAAGTCTACACTTGTTGTATTCAGCGCATGTGGCAAAGAAAGTTTGATTTGATTTGATTATATGGAGATGTGACTCAGACATACATTGAGTGTACAAAACATTAGGAACACCTTCCTGATATTGAGTCTATGTCCTGAATAGAGCAGGTATTCCTAATGTTTTGTTTACTCAGTGTATTTAGTAATCATGTAGTTTATGAACACACACAGATGAGTGTGTATACATGCACATACACTGAACCACACACACACACACTTTGTGGCTGTGCTAGCTAGTGACCACTCTGCAGAGCTGCCTCCAGTGCAAGCAATAACATCCATTTCAGACAGAAGATGAGGTATGTTACCTGTAAAAAAAAATATATGGCAATGTTTGTAACAGCCCCTTATTTTCCACTTCTTTGCAGGTATACCCCTTATATACATTTCAGTGGGTAACTGGCCAATTGGGAGGGGTGGAGGTATTGTTAACTTCTTGCCGCACGGATCCCTTTTACGGGATCATTTTCGCTGAATTGCAGCGCGCCAAATTCAAAAATAATACAAAAAATATTTATAATCATGAAATCACAAGTGAAATATACCAAAAAACAGCTTAGCTTGTTGTTAATCCACCTATCGTGTCATATTTTGAAAATATGCTTTACAGCGAAAGCAATCCAAGCGTTTGTGAGTGTATCAATCACTGCTAGAACAGCTAGCCTTAAATTAGCTTGGTCACGAAAGTCAGAAAAGCAATCAAATTAATCGCTTACCTTTGATCATCTTCGGATGTTTGTACTCACGAGACTCCCAGTTACACAATAAATGTTATTTTTGTTCGATAAAGATTAGTTTTACAACCAAAAACCGCCATTTGGTTTGCGCGTTATGTTCAGAAAACCACAGGCTCGTTCCGGTCCTGAAAGGCAGACGAATATTCCCAAAAGTATCAAATTCAAAAATAATACTAAAAATATTTATAATCATGCAATCACAAGTGAAATATACCAAAACACAGCTTAGCTTGTTTGTAATCCACCTATCGTGTCAGATTTTGAAAATATGCTTTACAGCGAAAGCAATCCAAGCGTTTCTGAGTTTATCAACCACTGGACAAAGAACAAAAGAACAGCTAGAACAGCAAGCCTTAAATTAGCTTGGTCACGAAAGTCAGAAAAGCAATCAAATGAATCGCTTACCTTTGATAATCTTCGGATGTTTGTTTGCAATTAGCTGAAAGAGGCAATTTAAATTGGGGCGGGGTTAAACAATGGAAGTGTTAAGGAATCATGACTGTCTTTAGGTGGCTTTTATTTTTCTGTGTATTTTAACCCCTACCCCTTTCAGATATATTAGAAAGCTGGTATAAAATCCAGGCATGGTAAATTAGTGGAGTTTTGGTCTGTGTATGAATGGGGTATAAAAGCCAACCTGCTCAGCCTGGCTCTACAGTGAAGACATCACACTGACACACACACACAAATCTATCCATCTCTTTCTTTATATCCATCTCCATATACAGTGGGGAGAACAAGTATTTGATAACCTGCAAAATCGGCAGTGTTTCCTACTTACAAAGCATGTAGAGGTCTGTAATTTTTATCGTAGGTACACTTCAACTGTGAGAAACGGAATCTAAAACAAAAATCCAGAAAATCACATTGTATGATTTTTAAGTAATTAATTTGCATTTTATTTATTTATTTATTCCGCACGACTGTGTGATCACGCTCTCCGCAGCCAATGTTTATTTATTTAACCTTTATTTAACCAGGTAGGCCAGTTGAGAACAAGTTCTCATTTACAACTGCGACCTGGCCAAGATAAAGCAAAGCAGTGCGACACAAACAACAACACAGAGTTACACATGAAATAAACAAACATACAGTAAATAATACAATAGAAAAAATCGATACAGTGTGTGCAAATGAGGTAAGATTAGGGAGGTAGGGCAATAAATAGGCCGTAGTGGCGAAGTAATTACAATTTAGCAATTAAACACTGGAGTGATAGATGTGCAAGTAGAGATACTGGGGTGCAAAGGAGCAAAAAAATAAATAACAATATGGGGATGAGGTAGTTGGATGGGCTATTTACAGATGGGATATGTACAGGTGCAATGATCTGTGAGCTGCTCTGACAGCTGACGCTTAAAGTTAGTGAGGGAGATATGAGTCTCCAGCTCCAGTGATTTTTGCAATTCATTCCAGTCATTGGCAGCAGAGAACTGGAAGGAAAGGTGGAACAAAGGAGGAATTGGCTTTGCTATGGGTGGGTGCTGCTATGGTGACCAGTGAGCTGAGATAAGGCGGGGCTTTACCTAGCAAAGACTTATAGATGACCTGGAGCCAGTGGGTTTGGCGACGAATATTAAGCGAGGGCCAGTCAATGAGAGCATACAGGTCGCAGTGGTGGGTAGTATATGGTGCTTTGGTGACAAAACGGATAGACTGCATCCAATTGGCTGAGTAGAGTGTTGGAGGCTATTTTATAAATTACATCGCCGAAGTCAAGGATCGGTAGGATGGTCAGTTTTACGAGGGTATGTTTGGCAGCATGAATGAAGGATGCTTTTTTACGAAATAGGAAGCCGATTCTCGATTTCATTTTGGATTGGAGATGCTTAATGTGAGTCTGGAAGGAGAGTTTACAGTCTAACCAGACGCCTAGGTATTTGTAAATCTCCACATATTCTAAGTCAGAACCGTCCAGAGTAGTGATGGACGGGCAGCGATTGGTTGAAGAGCATGCATTTAGTTTTACTTGCATTTAAGAGCAGTTGGAGGCCACGGAAGGAGATTTGTATGGCATTGAAGCTCGTCTGGAAGTTAGTTAACACAGTGTCCAAAGAAGGGCCAGAAGTATACAGAATGGTGTCGTCTGCGTAGAGGTGGATCAGAGAATCACCATGTGGTACACCCATAGAGACTGCCAGAGGTCCGGACAACAGGCCCTCCGATTTGACACACTGAACTCTGTCTTAGAAGTAGTTGGTGAACCAGGCGAGGCAGTCATTTGAGAAACCAAGGCTGTTGAGTCTGCCGATAAGAGTGTGGTGTTTGACAGATTCGAAAGCCTTGGCCAGGTAGATGAATACGGGCTGCAAAGTATTGTCTTTTATCAATGGCGGTCATGATATCGTTCAGGACCTTGAGCGTGGCTGAGGTGCACCCACAGCCAGCTTGGAAACCAGATTGCATAGCAGAGAAGGTACGGTGGGATTCGAAATGGTCGGTGATCTGTTTGTTAACTTGGCTTTCTAAGACCTTAGAAAGGCAGGGTATGATAGATATAGGTTTGTAACAGTTTGGGTCTAGAGTGTCTCCCCCTTTGAAGAGAGGGATGACCGCGGCAGCTTTCCAATCTTTGGGGATCTCAGACGATACAAAAGAGAAGTTGAACAGGCTAGTAATAGGGGTTGCAACAATTGCGGCGGATAATTTTAGAAAGAGAAGGTCCAGATTGTCTAGTCCAGCTGATTTGTAGGGGTCCAGATTTTGCAGCTCTTTCAGAACATCAGCTATCTGGATTTGGGTGAAGGAGAAAGTTTGGGCACGATGCTGTGGGGGGTGCAGGGCTGTTGACCGGGA
Source organism: Salvelinus alpinus (assembly GCF_045679555.1). Lineage (NCBI taxonomy): Eukaryota > Metazoa > Chordata > Actinopteri > Salmoniformes > Salmonidae > Salvelinus > Salvelinus alpinus. The sequence goes on from NC_092117.1 coordinate 27,156,679, forward strand.
TAGGGGTAGCCAGGTGAAAGCACGGCCAGCCGTAGAAAAATGCTTATTGAAATTCTCAATTATCGTGGATTTAAATCGGTGGTGACAGTGTTTCCTAGCCTCAGTGCAGTGGGCAGCTGGGAGGAGGTGCTTTTATTCTCCATGGACTTTACAGTGTCCCAGAACTTTTTGGAGTTTGTGCTACAGGATGCACATTTCTGTTAGGAAAGCAAAGGCTAGCTTTTTCAAACTGCCTGTGTATATTGGTTCTGTAACGGCTTTCCTCCATCTCTTCATCCGAAGAGGAGTAGCAAGGATTGGACCAAAGTGCAGCGCGGCTAGTGTTCAACATGTTTAATAAAGAACAAGTGAAAACACTACAAACAACATACAAAATAACAAAATGTGCAAAAACAGAGACAGACCTATCTGGTGCAGACAATCACAGAGACAGGAAACAAACACCCACAAAATCCCAACACAAAACAAGCCTCCTATATATGATTCTCAATCAGGGACAACGATTACCATCTGCCTCTGATTGAGAACCATATTAGGCTGGACATAGAAACAGACAAACTAGACACACAACATAGAATTCCCACCCAGCTCACGTCCTGACCAACTAAACACATACAAAACAACAGAAAACAGGTCAGGAACGTGACAGAACCCCCCCCTCAAGGTGCGAACTCCGGGCGCACCCCTAAAACTCAAGGGGAGGGTCTGGGTGGGCCTCTGTCCGCGGTGGCGGCTCCGGCGCAGGACGAGGACACCACTCCACCACTGTCTTTGTCCCCCTCCTTAGCGTCCTTTGAGTGGCGACCCTCGCCCACGACCTTGGCCTAAGAATCCTCCCCAAGGCCCCCACATGATTTAGGAGGTAGCTCAGGACAGAGAGGTAGCTCAGGACAGAGAGGTAGCTCAGGACAGAGAGGTAGCTCAGGACAGAGAGGTAGCTCAGGACAGAGGGGCAACTCCGGACTGGGTGGCAGCTCCGGACTGGGTGGCAGCTCCGGACTGGGTGGCAGCTCCGGACTGGGTGGCAGCTCCGGACTGGGTGGCAGCTCCGGACTGGGTGGCAGCTCCGGACTGGGTGGCAGCTCCGGACTGGGTGGCAGCTCCGGACTCGGTGGCAGCTCCGGACTGGGTGGCAGCTCATGACTGGAGGGCAGCTCATGACTGGAGGGCAGCTCATGACTGTAGGGCAGCTCATGACTGTAGGGCAGCTCATGACTGTAGGGCAGCTCATGACTGGAGGGCAGCTCATGACTGGAGGGTAGCTCATGACTGGAGGGCAGCTCATGACTGGAGGGCAGCTCATGACTGGAGGGCAGCTCATGACTATAGGGCAGCTCATGACTGTAGGGCAGCTCATGACTGTAGGGCAGCTCATGACTGTAGGGCAGCTCATGGGCTCTAGGCTGGACATAGAAACAGACAAACTAGACACACAACATAGAATTCCCACCCAGCTCACGTCCTGACCAACTAAACACATACAAAACAACAGAAAACAGGTCAGGAACGTGACAGGTTCCTAACTTCCCTGAAAGGTTGCATATCGCGGGGGCTATTCAATGCTAATGCAGTACGCCACAGGATGTTTTTGTGCTGGTCAAGGGCAGTCAGGCCTGGAGTGAACCAAGGACAATATCTGTTCCTGGTTCTACATTTTTTGAATGGGGCATGCTTATTTAAGATGGTGATGAAAGCACTTTTAAAGAACAACCAGGCATCCTCTGCTGACGTAATGAGGTCAATATCCTTCCAGGATACACGGGCCAGGTCGATTAGAAAGGCCTGCTCGCTGAAGTGTTTTAGGGAGCGTTTGACAGTGATGAGGGGTGGTCATTTGACCGCAGACCCATTACGGACGCAGGCAATGAGGCAGTGATCGCTGAGATCCTGGTTGAAGACAGCAGAGGTGTGTTTGGAGGGCAGGTTGGTCAGGATGATATCTATGGAGGGTGCCCGTGTTTACAGATTTGGGGTTGTACCTGGTAGATTCATTGATAATTTGTGTGAGATTGAGGGCATCTAGCTTAGATTGTAGGACGGCTGGGGTGTTAAGCATGTCCCAGTTTAGGTCACCTAACAGTACGAGCTCTGAAGATAGATGGGGGGCAATCAATTCACATATGGTGTCCAGGGCACAGCTGGGGGCGGAAGGTGGTCTATAACAAGCAGCAATGGTGAGAGACTTGTTCCTGGAAAGGTGGATTCTTAGAAGTAGAAGCTTGAATTGTTTGGGTACAGACCTGGATAGTATGACAAAACTCTGCAAGCTATCTCTGCGGTAGATTGAAACGCCGCCCCCTTTGGCAGTTCTATCTTGTCGGAAAATGTTATAGTTAGGGATGGAGATTTCAGAGTTTTTGGTGGTCTTCCTAAGCCAGGATTCAGACACGGCTAGAACATCCGGGTTGGCAGAGTGTGCTAAAGCAGTGAATAAAACAAACTTAGGGATGAGGCTTCTAATGTTAACATGCATGAAACCAAGGATTTTACGGTTACAGAAGTCAACAAATGAGAGCGCCTGGGGAATGGGAGTGGAGCTAGGTGCTGCAGCGCCTGGATTAACCTCTACATCACCAGAGGAACAGAGGAGGAGTAGGATATGGGTACGGCTAAAGGCCATAAGAACTGATCGTCTAGCGCGTTCGAAACAGAGAATAAAAGGAGCAGGTTTCTGGGCGCGGAAGAATAGATTCAAGGCATAATGTACAGACAAGGGTATGGTAGTATGTGAATACAGTGGAGGTAAACCTAGGCACTGAGTGACCATGAAAGAGGTTTTGTCTCTAGAGACATCATTTAGACCAGGTGAGGTCACCGCATGTGTGGGAGGTGAAACAAAAGGAATAGCTAAGGCATATTGAACAGGGCTGGAGGATCTACAGTGAAATAAGACAATAATCACTAACCAAAACAGCAATGGACAAGATATATTGACATTAGGGAGAGGCATGCGTAGCCGAGTGATCATAGGGATCAGTGGGAAGCTAGGCAAGCTGGAGACACGGTGATTCAGACAGCAAGCGGCCGGGGCTAGCAGAAGGGCCTTAGGGGGACGTCGTGACGGAAGAAGTCTGTTGTAGCCCCCTCGGACGGTTACGTCGGCAGACCAGTCGTGTTGGATCGGCAGGGCTCCATGTCGGCAGTAAAAGGGGTCCAGGCCAATTGGCAAAATAGGTATTGTAGCCCAAGAAATTGGCTGATGGTCCTCTTCAGCTAACAGTCCGATATGCTCTAGACAGCTAGCGGGCCGCGGCTAGCGGATGGGCCTTCAGGGGACATTGTGACAGAGGAGCCTGTTGAAACCCCTCGGGCAGATTACGTCGGTAGACCCTTCGTGTTGGAATCGGCAGGGCTCCATGTCGGCAGTAAAAGGGGTCCAGGCCAATTGGCAAAATATGTATTGTAGCCCAAGGAGTGGCTGATGGACCTCTTCAGCTAGCCGGGAGATGAGCCTAGCACGAGGCTTGTTCCAGGCTCACTGGTGCTTGCTTCGGGACAGAGACGTTAGCCAGCGGGTAGCCACTCGGATAGCAGCTAGCTAGCTGCGATGATCTAGGTGAAAGGTTCAGAGCTTGCGGTAGGAAACCAGAGATGTGGCGAAAAAGCAGTCCGGTATGCTCTGGGTTGAATCACGCTGTGCAGACCGGCAGGAGTTGACCAGGCTAGGGTGAGCTGATGACTGCTGGCAGTGGCTAACTGACTACTAGCTAGTAAGCTGGCTAGCTACTGTTGGGGGTTTCGGTTCTAAAGTATAGAAAATAGCAGATCCATACCACATTGGGTGAGGCGGGTTGCAGGAGAGTATTGTTGAAACTGAGGTTAAAAATATAAAAAATATATACGAAGGAAGAAAAAAAGATATATACACGGGACATGACAAAGATGTCTGAACTGCTACGCCATCTTGGAATGTGTCGAGCGAGAGAGCGAGAGAGAGAGAGAGAGCGAGAGAGAGATCAGTTCTATTAAAGTTGAGATCTCCAACAATTCCTACAGCATTGTTTGATATTTCAATTATTGACAATATTATAAAATACAATGCCACAAAATGGACTCCAGCAAGAAAACACCATAGTAGAAAGTATAATCTCTCCCTCCACTCATCCCCTCTCTCCAGACCTCTACAGGAAGTCATAATTACCCGCTAATTAAGCTCGGAGAGATATAGCAGTACTAATGGACTCAGCCATTCCATTCCCACCACTTTATTGAGCTGCAAATCATGACACAATGGTCATGGACACAACGTCAAGCTTGTGTTCCAAATTGCACTATTTTTCATATACAGTTTACTATAATTGACCAGGGCCCATAGGGCTCTGGTCAAAGGTAGTGCACCATAATAGGGAATAGGGTTCCATTTGGGATGCAACCTGGAGGTCATGACTCCATCGGCCTGTGGCGCAATTAAAGACAGAGAAGAGGAGAGCAGAGAAGAGAAGACAGGCTAGGCTACTCCATGTTGATTGGTAGTTGGTCGACAGCAGAGCTCAGAACCTCCTCAGGGAGAAAGATACAGTCAGACGGCTGCTGTTACAGCGAGCTAACATCTCTAACATCACTTGCCGTTTTCACTGAGGCCACGTGTGTACAGCATCTGACCATAGAATACAAATGGGATTGTAAACAAACATGTAGCTTGCCTTGTCTAATACACCAGTGTAGTGTGTGATACCTCGGTTGTGCACCTTTTGGTTACCTTTTTATGCGACCTGGGCTGAAGCACATCTGGGTGCACTCTCATTCTAATGGACATTGTCGTGTGTGATAAACCCAGTGATCGTCAACCCCTGATTCCTGGCCTGGCACTGATCCCTGCGATGTTGCCGACCTGTCCCTCAGATGGATGGCTAGCTAGCCTATACTGATTTAGTCAGCTTTCAAGAGCTCGGTTTTTGTTTTCTCTAAGAATGTTTTATCGATCAACTCACCACTTGATGAAATTGAGGTAAATATAATGGATAACATGATCACTCTCAGGTTATTTCTCAAAAGTGGTGGGTGCTGAATCTTCGTAAGTAAGGTCCATAGTAAATGACAAGGACAGCACAGCAATCTTAATCTGATCATCCTGTTGCAGAAGACCTTTTCTTGCAATGTAGCAAATGTAAAAATTGTAGTGTATTCCAGGTTTAAAAAGGGTACTGAAGTTTGTAATATATGAAATTTCAGACTTGATTTTCCTTTACGAAAAATGTATCAACCCTTACAAAAATGTCCATGGTTTATAACCACTTTTCCTTCTGCTGCAGGATTATTTTCCTGCTGTAGCAAACTGGCTCAAATTAAGATCCTACACCAGTACAATAGATGCATAATATACAGTATGTTAAAGAACTGAGGGGGAGCTTACTTTCATTAGAGCCTCCCTGATTCTCATCCCAGGTCCTCACATAGTCATCCTGCAGAGACAGAGAGATCCAGGTTAACCCACAGCAAAAGAAGCATCATGATTAACTGAGTGAGTGAGTCACTGGTTACGTCCAAAATAGCACCCTATTGCCTATATAGTGCACTACTTACCCTATATGCTCTGGTCAAAAGTAGTGCACTATATAGGGACTGAAGCGCCGTTTGTTGAACATACGGCATCAGGGGGACCGGTCTTTTAATTGTATTTGTTACTTTTTCTTCTTAATTAGAACATTAATCGTTCTCATTAAAATGGAGAAGTTGAGAGAGAGAGAGATGTATATGAGAGAGAGAGAGAGAGAGAGAGGGAGAGAGATTTACAGTATATGTAAGAGAGAGAGGTTAGGGTGGGTGGGTAGAGAGAGTGTAAATGGCGATAGAGAGACAGAGACATAATGAAAATTAGTTACAAGGATTCAAAAAAGACATCAAAGAAAAAGGGATGGGTAGAATATAGATGAAGAAATAAACTGACCTCTACTTCCTGGTAGAACGAGAGGCAGAGGAGGAGAAGAAGAAGAGGGATAGTTAGACGATAAGAATGTGTAACATCAGATATACTGAGGTGTATTCATCAACATTTATCACCATGTTCAATATACAGCGTCTCTTGATTCATGGTCTCCACAGAGACACAATGAATAGCAACAAGCTTTAGCTAGCAGTGAATTAACATATAATTGATTATGCAATAACAACAAAAAAACACATTATAAGATTGTTTTATGCTCATAAATGGAATGCACAGCAGAAATAAAGGTAATATTTCCCCAGTATCAATAGAGGTAAAGGGCACATTTCCCCCAGTACCAATAGAGGTAAAGGGCACATTTCCCCCAGTACCAATAGTGGTAAAGGGCACATTTCCCCCAGTACCAATAGAGGTAAAGGGCACATTTCCTCCAGTACCAATAGAGGTAAAGGGCACATTTCCCCCAGTACCAATAGAGGTAAAGGGCATATTTCCCCAGTACCAATAGAGGTAAAGGGCACATTTCCTCCAGTACCAATAGAGGTAAAGGGCACATTTCCCCCAGTACCAATAGAGGTAAAGGGCACATTTCCCCCAGTACCAATAGAGGTAAAGGGCACATTTCCCCCAGTACCAATAGAGGTAAAGGGCACATTTCCCCCAGTACCAATAGTGGTAAAGGGCACATTTCCCCCAGTACCAATAGAGGTAAAGGGCACATTTCCCCCAGTACCAATAGAGGTAAAGGGCACGTTTCCCCCAGTACCAATAGTGGTAAAGGGCACATTTCCCCCAGTACCAATAGTGGTAAAGGGCACATTTCCCCCAGTATCAATAGAGGTAAAGGGCACATTTCCCCCCAGTACCAATAGTGGTAAAGGGCACATTTCCCCCAGTACCAATAGTGGTAAAGGGCACATTTCCCCCAGTACCAATAGTGGTAAAGGGCACATTTCCCCCAGTACCAATAGTGGTAAAGGGCACATTTCCCCCAGTACCAATAGAGGTAAAGGGCACATTTCCCCCAGTACCAATAGTGGTAAAGGGCACATTTCCCCCAGTACCAATAGTGGTAAAGGGCACATTTCCCCCAGTACCAATAGTGGTAAAGGGCACATTTCCCCCAGTACCAATAGAGGTAAAGGGCACATTTCCCCCAGTACCAATAGAGGTAAAGGGCACATTTCCCCCAGTACCAATAGAGGTAAAGGGCACATTTCCCCCAGTACCAATAGAGGTAAAGGGCACATTTCCCCCAGTACCAATAGAGGTAAAGGGCACATTTCCCCCAGTACCAATAGAGGTAAAGGGCACATTTCCTCCAGTACCAATAGAGGTAAAGGGCACATTTCCCCCAGTACCAATAGAGGTAAAGGGCACATTTCCCCCAGTACCAATAGAGGTAAAGGGCACATTTCCCCCAGTACCAATAGTGGTAAAGGGCACATTTCCCCCAGTACCAATAGTGGTAAAGGGCACATTTCCCCCAGTACCAATAGTGGTAAAGGGCACATTTCCCCCAGTACCAATAGTGGTAAAGGGCATATTTCCCCCAGTACCAATAGTGGTAAAGGGCACATTTCCCCCAGTACCAATAGTGGTAAAGGGCACATTTCCCCCAGTACCAATAGTGGTAAAGGGCACATTTCCCCCAGTACCAATAGTGGTAAAGGGCACATTTCCCCCAGTACCAATAGAGGTAAAGGGCACATTTCCCCCAGTACCAATAGAGGTAAAGGGCACATTTCCCCCAGTACCAATAGAGGTAAAGGGCATATTTCCCCAGTACCAATAGAGGTAAGGGCACATTTCCCCCAGTACCAATAGAGGTAAAGGGCACATTTCCCCCAGTACCAATAGAGGTAAAGGGCACATTTCCCCCAGTACCAATAGAGGTAAAGGGCATATTTCCCCAGTACCAATAGAGGTAAAGGGCACATTTCCCCCAGTACCAATAGAGGTAAAGGGCATATTTCCCCAGTACCAATAGAGGTAAAGGGCACATTTCCCCCAGTACCAATAGTGGTAAAGGGCACATTTCCCCCAGTACCAATAGAGGTAAAGGGCACATTTCCCCCAGTACCAATAGAGGTAAAGGGCACATTTCCCCCAGTACCAATAGTGGTAAAGGGCACATTTCCCCCAGTACCAATAGAGGTAAAGGGCACATTTCCCCCAGTACCAATAGAGGTAAAGGGCATATTTCCCCAGTACCAATAGAGGTAAGGGCACATTTCCCCCAGTACCAATAGAGGTAAAGGGCACATTTCCCCCAGTACCAATAGAGGTAAAGGGCACATTTCCCCCAGTACCAATAGTGGTAAAGGGCATATTTCCCCAGTACCAATAGAGGTAAGGGCACATTTCCCCCAGTACCAATAGAGGTAAAGGGCACATTTCCCCCAGTACCAATAGTGGTAAAGGGCACATTTCCCCCAGTACCAATAGAGGTAAAGGGCACATTTCCCCCAGTACCAATAGTGGTAAAGGGCACATTTCCCCCAGTACCAATAGAGGTAAAGGGCACATTTCCCCCAGTACCAATAGTGGTAAAGGGCACATTTCCCCCAGTACCAATAGAGGTAAAGGGCACATTTCCCCCAGTACCAATAGAGGTAAAGGGCACATTTCCCCCAGTACCAATAGTGGTAAAGGGCACATTTCCCCCAGTACCAATAGTGGTAAAGGGCATATTTCCCCAGTACCAATAGAGGTAAGGGCACATTTCCCCCAGTACCAATAGAGGTAAAGGGCACATTTCCCCCAGTACCAATAGAGGTAAAGGGCACATTTCCCCCAGTACCAATAGAGGTAAAGGGCACATTTCCCCCAGTACCAATAGAGGTAAAGGGCACATTTCCCCCAGTACCAATAGTGGTAAAGGGCACATTTCCCCCAGTACCAATAGTGGTAAAGGGCATATTTCCCCAGTACCAATAGAGGTAAGGGCACATTTCCCCCAGTACCAATAGAGGTAAAGGGCACATTTCCCCCAGTACCAATAGAGGTAAAGGGCACATTTCCCCCAGTACCAATAGTGGTAAAGGGCACATTTCCCCCAGTATCAATAGAGGTAAAGGGCACATTTCCCCAGTACCAATAGAGATAAAGGGCATATTTCCCAAGTATCAATAGAGGTAAAGGTCATATTTTCCCAGTATCAATAGATAAGCATACATTTACATTGTGATATGGTCCCTGTATTAGTTTGGTTGTGATATTCTCTATAGCAAACTCCAAAGAAATTAAGCATACTGACATAGGCCTATCGCTTGGCCTCAAAACAGTAAATAGCCCTTTAGAGAAATATACGGTCTGCCTCCTTAGCGATGGTATACTCCGTAGGATATACATCACCATAAACACTTACTGTACTGGAAGAGGGGGTGCCAAAAAGCTCTCTGGAGGAAACAATAAAGCGTGACACACTCATAAAGGCGTCCTGGGGTCTCTGCCCTCTCTCCGCTCACTCTCCTCGCTCTCCTATCTCTACATCCAGGGTGGCCTGTTTTACATGTAGGTAAATATTTTATGCACATTTTCCACACCAGTGGTGTGTTTCCACCAAACTGACTTGTTGCAGATAAAAATCAGGGTGTGATGACAGTAGTGCACACAAAATGTACTTTTTTGATGAAGTTTTCATGTACCGAATAATCTACAGTTCAATGTGTTCCCATCGCATTTTAAACTCTACAGATAGTTTTACAGACGTCATTTCAACCCAAAGATTTGATGTGATCACGGTGAATCAACGTGGAAAACAGATTGGATTTGCAAAAAGTCCTCAACCTAAGGGAATTTCATTATTCATTTTTTTATCCAACTTTTATCCTAAATCCAATGACAGGGAAAAATGTTTGCTTGATTTCATGTTGAATTAACATTAGTTAGAAGAAAAAGAAACGCACACCTATTTAGGCGAGGTGCTGGCTAGCGGAGTAGAAAACTTGAAAATAAAAGAGAGCCGCACACTCTAGGAGCTCAGATGCAAAAATATTTAATTTACCAACGTTTCGACAGGCAAGCTGTCTTCATCAGGGTACAATCACAGACACTGCGGGATGACTCGTTTATATATAGTGTCAAGACACACAGGTGTCTGTAATCATGGCCAAGAGTGGCCTAATATCATTGGTTAATTTCTCATATTAAAATGGCATAGAAAGAGCAACATACAATAAATACAAATGGATAGCATACGATCATAGACTCACTAAAGACCACACAAGCCTACAAACAACCACAATGGCATTAACCAATGATATTAGGCCACTCTTGGCCATGATTACAGACACCTGTGTGTCTTGACACTATATATAAACGAGTCATCCCGCAGTGTCTGTGATTGTACCCTGATGAAGACAGCTTGCCTGTCGAAACGTTGGTAAATTAAATATTTTTGCATCTGAGCTCCTAGAGTGTGCGGCTCTCTTTTATTTTCATGAATTAACATTAGTTGACAACTGAACTAAATGTAAATCAAAACTAGGCATTGAACTTACAGTATTTCCCAATTGTTTACACACTAAAATTGGAACTTGAAACGCAAATCACCGAAACTTGAAACTCATGTACCAAATCCTTAAACCAAGTCTGCAAAATTGCAAGCACAATTCCTGCTTTACACTCAGTTTTCATATCTATATCACACTTTCTGCAAAACACTACACAGTTCTCTACATTAGGCACAACATTCAAAATTAAAATCTCTTTAGTCCCTTTGGAAAGCAACGCCAATCACAATGTCAAGCTTTATACACCAATTGGCAACACCCACTCCTCACAGGTGTAAATGTATACATATGTATATATATATATATATATATATATATATATTCTGCACATCTACCATTCCAGTGTTTAATTGCTATATTGTAATTACTTCGTCACCATGGCCTATGTATTGCCTTACCTCCCATATCCTACCTCATTTGCACATGCTGTATATAGACTTTTCTACTGTATTATTGACGTTTGTTTATTCCATGTGTAACTCTGTGTTGTTGTATGTGTCGAACTGCTTTGCTTTATCTTGGCCAGGTCGCAGTTGCAAATGAGAACTTGTTCTCAACTAGCCTACCTGGTTAAATAAAGGTGAAATAAAATAAAAATAAATAAAAAAACACTAGTTGCTGAATTGTTCACTTAGAAATCAGAGTTTTGGCGCTATAAAAGGCCACAGATGAGCTCTCCTGTTCTGGAGGAAAATGGAAGTCAATGGTGAAGCAAGAGCTAGAGGTGAAGGAGTGGGAGGAAGAGGAAGGACAGTTGTCTCAGATGAGATCAGGGCCACATTGGTTGACCGTGTGCTCAACCATGGATTGAGTATGAGGGCGGCTGGGCAGAGTTCAGCCCAACCTGAGCCGCTACACGGTTGCATCTATCATCCCTACATTCAGAAATGACAACCGGTAAGTTACCTACCATCTACACTATGCTCTTTATGCATGTTTACTGCAGTCCGACATATCAGTAGGCCTGTGTTAATCAGTGATTGTTGGCTAATGTTACAGTAACGTCATTTCATATTGAAAGAAAATAGATTTATTTTAGCTTACTGTAACCAATCATATCATATTTGTGGATCTTCTGCAGAACTGAGAGACGGTCAGGTCATGGTAGAAGACACTGGCTGTTCACACCAGAACAGGAGACCGCTATTGTGAACATGGTGGTGGCAAACAATACCATTAGACTACGAGAAATCCAGAACCACATAATTGCAGACAACACAAAATGCAATGACATTCACCAGGTGGGCTTGTCTACATTGGACCGTGTATTACAGCGCAACCGAACTCAGATGAAACAGGTGTACATTTGAGCAAAACTCAGAGAGGGTTAAAGAACAGCGCTATGAATATGTCCAAGTAAGTACTATACTGTTAATTTACTATCATATCAGCACTGTATAGACACATTACAGTACTGTAATCCAGTGTATTGTGCCTCACCATATTGACTGCTCTCGGTCTATGTCACATATTGTCTTGTTGTCTGTTTCAGAGAGTCTTGGAGCTGGATGCCGCTGCAATTCTGCACGTTTATATTTACATCGATGAGGCTGGCTTCAACCAAGCCAAAAGAATGGGACGGGGACGGAACATTATTGGCCACTGTGCCATTGTGAATGTCCCTGGACAGCGTGGAAGGAATATCACCATGTGGCGCAGCCGTAAGCCAGCAAGGCGTCCTCCATCACCATGCCAACCTTTGTCCCTACAACACCACCCTTCTCATCACGTTCCTGGACACAAATCAAATCAAGTTTATTTTATATAGCCCTTCGTACATCAACTAATATCTCGAAGTGCTGTACAGAAACCCAGCCTAAAACCCCAAACAGCAAGCAATGCAGGTGTAGAAGCACACTACATGGCATCCTCATTCCAGCCGAGCAGAGGGGTGGATCAGCCCAGAGCAGCCCAGTTGCTCTGGTCCGCAACTGGTCATCGACCACCCACAATTTATTGTTCTATATCTCCCACCATGTTCCCCATTCCTAAACCCTATTTTTTTCCGGCATGGCGATGGAAGGTGTATGACCGCCATCCACTCGCACGCATGCCTCTTCTCCAGGCAATGGAGGATGCATGTGGTGAAGTTGATGTGGGGGAGGCAGGATAGGAGGCAGGAGGCAGGATGCAGCCTAATGTCTTTTTCCTTACATTTTGTATGTGTTTTTGTCTTTTTGTGTTTAGAGTTTTGAAAGAATGAACCGCTTCCATTTTTTTGTACAGAAAACCCTTTATCTTACTGAATGTTTTTCCTGGTTTTCTCCTGTTGGGTATGGAAAGTGTTACATACAAAACACAAGTGTTCAAAAATACTGCATTTTGGAATTAAATGACAATGTTTTTGTTACTGTATTGCATTTGTGTGTTTATTTATGTATATTTGAGTAGGTATACATTACTGTAACAATCCTTTACAACCGGCTACAGTGTAACACTGAAAATGCATAAACCTACTGATGGGATATTCATAAGTAGTGTTGTGTTGAGCACATCAGTGTGTTGTTGGTTGGTAGACAGATCTCTTCATATGACGCATGTGTGCGTCATTTTGATGCAAAAAAAAATATTTTGGAAAGAGAGAAAACAGTTTGAATACAGTGTTTGCTTTTGCTAGAGATTTATAGAGTTTTGTGTTTGTGGTTTTGTGTTTAGAGTTTTGGGAAAATGGCCCAAAGATTCAGCAAACGTGTGTAAACAATTGTGGAAAACTGTAAGTCTGTGCCCAGTGGGAAGAGTGTGTGAGTCAGAGTTTACGGGCCGACCATTAATCGGATGCCTCTGATGTTTCTGTTATTGATGATGAAGCTCTTGCATTATTTAACAGTGTGCGTCGAGAAGTAGAACACATTTTCTAAACTGCACAGGGTAGCAAGGTGACTTTGAAGTTTAATTGCAGTTTGTGGCAACTAGGCAATGTCAAAAGGCTGAAAGAAGGTCACGATATCCCAAATCATTCTGTTATGCAAATGCCTGCCAAGCCTCAAGGATGCATATGCATTTACATGTTAGTCATTTAGCAGACGCTCTTATCCAGAGACTTACAGTTAGTGAGTGGATACATTTTTGTACTTTTTCTTACTGCATGCAGCTAACACAAAAGACCTCAAACCCAATTGACAAATATCCAGTCGTATCACAAGTCTGTTAAAAGTGGGATATAGTAACACTGTCAGTTTTAACTCCTTTAAAGAGATTATCTGGCACTTTTAGCCAGTAGTTCTGAAAGTAGCGCTCATGAGCCAAAAGTGGTCCCCGGAAAATTGCGAACTACGTCACATACTGTATGTGCAGATATATGCACCACATCATTGCTTTCTCTCTCGCTCTGCTGTGTGTGCATCTTGCTAGTGGTTAATGAAAAGGCGAGGGGCTAAAGCTCATTGGCTAGAACTCAAATTGTTTGGGGGCTGGCTAACATGAGGGAAAATGGAGGGAAAATGGAGCCACACAGATTACAGTAAACAGTTGCTTTCAAACATTGCTAATTGAGGTAAAACAGTAATTCTGCTCATAGATTATGCATGTATGAACTACACATTGACACATCCAGCTCAAAGCGGGAGGTTTAAAAAAGACTTACTAGTTGCCAAAGTTCCGTGGCATGTCTGCTTAACTTGGGCTGTCTCAGTATCTGACATGGCAGACAGCTCCCCCCTGCTGTGTATTCACCCTGACTGACAGTATAATCCCTCATATCACTGGGACGAGACTCAGTCTGTATGTGTGGATGTGGTCATGTGCACATGCTTGTCTGTGAATGATGGGTATTTCTAAGTCAATGTCAGCTGTCATATACTGTATCCTGTTCAGTTGTCCCAAAGAAAGCACTGGGGATGGGGTGGATCACAAAAGCAAAACAGAAGGTAGTGGGACATGCACCTCAGATGACAATCTATGCATGCATGACTATCCATACACAATATCATGTCTAGACGAGGAAGGAGCAAATATCCGTATCGTATCAGAGCAACACTGATCTCATAGGGAAAGGCCATATGAATACCTTCACTCCTGACATTACTCAGTGACTGACTTCAGTATCAGTATGCGTATCTGTTCCCTGCAGGAATTGAACCCACAACCATGGGGTTGCCAGCATCACACTCTTACCACTTGAGTCTACAACCGCTCATCATTAAAGGGTAACAATGGGGGATGTTTCTCTACAGAAGCTGTTGCCCTCTGAGATGACAGGGAGAGGAAGATATAGTGAGTTCTGCTCTGCCTCTGCTTCCGAGTAAATTCAGTTCCGCCCTGCTGCATCACACTACCTGCTGGGCAGCTCTCATTTGGCCTGGCATCCAACTGCTGATTTTAGCCCATGTAAAACTCTGCAGTCTGTACTGTCCTCATTTCTAGTGTCCTCTCAGTCTCTGTATCATTCTCTATATGTTTGGCTCTCAGTTTCTCTCCTCAGTCTTCTTCTCTCTCCCTATCTCACTTTCTTTTTCTTTCCACTGCCTCACATCTTCCCTCTTTTATCTCATCCCCTTTTACCTCTCTTCTATCCTCCTCTCTCCAGTCTTCTCTCATCCAACATGTTGTGTTATGGCAACACTGTTTTGTGTTATGGTGCAGTGCGTTGTGTTATGGTGCAGTGCGTTGTGTTATGGTGCAGTGCGTTGTGTTATGGCGTTGTGTTATGGTGTTGTGTTATGGCATTGTGTTATGGTGTTGTGTTATGGCATTGTGTTATGGCGTTGTGTTATGGCATTGTGTTATGGCATTGTGTTATGGCATTGTGTTATGGCAGTGCGCTGTGTTATGGCGCAGTGCGCTGTGTTATGGCGCAGTGCGCTGTGTTATGGCGCAGTGCGTTGTGTTATGGCGCAGTGCGCTGTGTTATGGCGCAGTGCGCTGTGTTTGCGTTGTGGTATGGCGCAGTGCGTTGTGGTATGGCGCAGTGCGTTGTGGTATGGCGCAGTGTGTTGTGGTATGGCGCAGTGTGTTGTGGTATGGCGCAGTGTGTTATGGTGCAGTGTGTTGCGTTAAAGGAGCTGTGAGGCACAGATTAGATCACTAGAGCGTGCTAATTGGTCTATATGTATATGTATGCACACAGGGGTATTCCTCGCTTTCAACCAGGGGTTTCAAGATTAGAAGTGTGGAGGGAATGGAGGTAGATCACACGCTGCAGTAGCAGCAGCCCACTTCTCTTCTCTGGCTGTAGGGAGGTTTAGGGAGACAGGGTCAGGGCTCGTGTGGGGATCCAGCTCAGAAGCTGCTGATCCAGGGAGGGCTTAGAGAGCTGTGATGGTAGGGAGGTAGAGGCTACAGTAGGAAGTGGTATTTGAGAGCTGTCAGAGTGGTGAGGAGGTGAGAGAGGTGTTAAGTACCACTGAGGGGGTATGACTCAAAGAGACGGAGGGAAAGTGGGAGGAGAGAGAAAGCGCGGTAGAGCAAGTGAGAGAGGGAGAGGACAGAGCAGAACGCACATAAGAACAGAGGGAGAGAGAGGTAGAAAGAGAGAGCATGAGAGAGAGATCAATAGATTGTCAGATCAAACTGAACAGAGTGTTAGGGAATGTAAACATGTTGACATCACAGGAAGTGCCCTGAGGTGACCACTCTCAACTCTGTCCATTACAAAGACAACACCTTGACACCGTGTGTGTGTGTGTTTCAGTTTCCACTGCCAATGCTGTTGCTGAGACAATATTTTTTTTGTCTTCATAAAAGGAGGTAAAGAGGAAAGTACATGTTTATTTAAATCTCACCTTAATTGACTACCAGCACAATGTTCAAATCAAATCAAATCAAATTTTATTAGTCACATACACATGGTTAGCAGATGTTAATGCGAGTGTAGCGAAATGCTTGTGCTTCTAGTTCCGACAATGCAGTAATAACCAACAAGTAATCTAACCTAACAATTCCACAACTACTACCTTATACACACACACAAGTGTAAAGGGATAAAGAATATGTACATAAAGATATATGAATGAGTGGTGGTACAGAACGGCATGGCAAGATGCAGTAGATGGTATAGAGTACGGTATATACATATGAGATGAGTACTGTAGGGTATGTAAACATAAAGTGGCATAGTTTAAAGTGGCTAGTGGTACATGTATTACATAAAGATGGCAAGATGCAGTAGATGATATAGAGTACAGTATATACATATGAGATGGGTAATGTAGGGTATGTAAACATTATATTAAGTGGCATTGTTTAAAGTGGCTAGTGGTACATTTTTACATAATTTCCATCAATTCCCATTTTTAAAGTGGCTGGAGTTGAGTCAGTATGTTGGCAGCGGCCGCTAAATGTTAGTGGTGGCTGTTTTAACAGTCTGATGGCCTTGAGATAGAAGCTGTTTTTCAGTCTCTCGGTCCCTGCTTTGATGCACCTGTACTGACCTCGCCTTCTGGATGATAGCGGGGTGAACAGGCAGTGGCTTGGGTGGTTGTTGTCCTTGATGATCTTTATGGCCTTCCTGTGACATCGGGTGGTGTAGGTGTCCTGGAGGGCAGGTAGTTTGCCCCCGGTGGTGCGTTCTGCAGACCTCACTACCCTCTGGAGAGCCTTACGGTTGTGGGCGGAGCAGTTGCCGTACCAGGCGGTGATACAGCCCGACAGGATGCTCTCGATTGTGCATCTGTAGAAGTTTGTGAGTGCTTTTGGTGACAAGCCGAATTTCTTCAGCCTCCTGAGGTTGAAGAGGCGCTGCTGCGCCTTCTTCACAACGCTGTCTGTGTGGGTGGACCAATTCAGTTTGTCCGTGATGTGTACACCGAGGAACTTAAAACTTTCCACCTTCTCCACTACTGACCCGTCGATGTGGATAGGGGGGTGCTCCCTCTGCTGTTTCCTGAAGTCCACAATCATCTCCTTTGTTTTGTTGACGCTGAGTGTGAGGTTATTTTCCTGACACCACACTCCGAGGGCCCTCACCTCCTCCCTGTAGGCCGTCTCGTCGTTGTTGGTAATCAAGCCTACCACTGTAGTGTCATCCGCAAACTTGATGATTGAGTTGGAGGCGTGCATGGCCACGCAGTCGTGGGTGAACAGGGAGTACAGGAGAGGGCTCAGAACGCACCCTTGTGGGGCCCCAGTGTTGAGGATCAGCGGGGTGGAGATGTTGTTACCTACCCTCACCACCTGGGGGCGGCCCGTCAGGAAGTCCAGGACCCAGTTGCACAGGGCGGGGTCGAGACCCAGGGTCTCGAGCTTGATGACGAGTTTGGAGGGTACTATGGTGTTAAATGCTGAGCTGTAATCGATGAACAGCATTCTCACATGGGTATTCCTCTTGTCCAGATGGGTTAGGGCAGTGTGCAGTGTGGTTGCGATTGCGTCGTCTGTGGACCTATTGGGTCGGTAAGCAAATTGGAGTGGGTCTAGGGTGTCCGGTAGGGTGGAGGTGATATGGTCCTTGACTAGTCTCTCAAAGCACTTCATGATGACGGAAGTGAGTGCTACGGGGCGGTAGTCGTTTAGCTCAGTTACCTTAGCTTTCTTGGGAACAGGAACAATGGTGGCCCTCTTGAAGCATGTGGGAACAGCAGACTGGGATAAGGATTGATTGAATATGTCCGTAAACACACCAGCCAGCTGGTCTGCGCATGCTCTGAGGACGCGGCTGGGAATGCCGTCTGGGCCTGCAGCCTTGCGAGGGTTAACACGTTTAAATGTTTTACTCACCTCGGCTGCAGTGAAGGAGAGCCCGCAGGTTTTGGTAGGGGGCCGTGTCAGTGGCACTGTATTGTCCTCAAAGCGGGCAAAAAAGTTGTTTAGCCTGTCTGGGAGCAAGACATCCTGGTCCGCGACGGGGCTGGTTTTCTTTTTGTAATCCGTGATTGACTGTAGACCCTGCCACATACCTCTTGTGTCTGAGCTGTTGAATTGCGACTCGATTTTGTCTCTGTACTGGGACTTAGCCTGTTTGATTGCCTTGCGGAGAGAATAGCTACACTGTTTGTATTCGGTCATGCTTCCGGTCACCTTGCCCTGGTTAAAAGCAGTGGTTCGCGCTTTCAGTTTCACGCGAATGCTGCCGTCAATCCACGGTTTCTGGTTTGGGAATGTTTTAATCGTTGCTGTGGGTACGACATCGTCAATGCACTTCCTAATGAACTCGCTCACCGAATCAGCATATTCGTCAATATTGTTGTTGGACGCAATGCGGAACATATTCCAATCCGCGTGATCGAAGCAGTCTTGAAGCGTGGATTCAGATTGGTCGGACCAGCGTTGAACAGACCTGAGCGAGGGAGCTTGTTGTTTTAGTTTCTGTTTGTAGGCTGGAATCAACAAAATGGAGTCGTGGTCAGCTTTTCCGAAAGGGGGGCGGGGGAGGGCCTTATATGCGTCGCGGAAATTAGTATAACAATGATCTAGGGTTTTTCCAGCCCTAGTAGCACAATCGATATGCTGATAGAATTTAGGGAGTTTTGTTTTTAGATTAGCCTTGTTAAAATCCCCAGCTACGATGAATGCAGCCTCAGGGTGTGTGGTTTCCAGTTTACAAAGAGTCAGATAAAGTTCGTTCAGGGCCATCGATGTGTCTGCTTGGGGGGGAATATATACGGCTGTGATTATGATTGAAGAGAATTCCCTTGGTAGATAATGCGGTCGACATTTGATTGTGAGGAGTTCTAGATCAGGTGAACAGAATGACTTGAGTTCCTGTGTGTTGTTATGATGATCACACCACGTCTCGTTAATCATAAGGCATACCCCCCCGCCCCTCTTCTTACCAGAAAGATGTTTGTTTCTGTCGGCGCGATGCATGAAGAAACCAGCTGGCTGCACCGACTCCGTTAGCGTCTCTTGAGTTAGCCATGTTTCCGTGAAGCAGAGCACGTTGCAATCCCTGATGTCTCTCTGGAATGCTACCCGTGCTCGGATTTCATCAACCTTATTGTCAAGAGACTGGACATTGGCGAGTAGTATGCTAGGGAGTGGAGCGCGATGTGCCCGTCTCCGAAGCCTGACCACGAGACCGCCTCGTTTGCCCCTTTTACGGCGTCGCACAGGGTCGCCGGCTGGGATCAGATCCATTGTATTGGGTGGAAGGCAAAACACTGGATCCGTTTCGGGAAAGTCATATTCCTGGTAGGAACGATGATGAGTTGACGTTAATCGTATATTCAGTAGTTCCTCCCGACTGTATGTAATGAAACCTAAGATTACCTGGGGTACCGATGTAAGAAATAACACATAAAAAAACAAAATACTGCATATTTTCCAAGGAACGCGAAGCGAGGCGGCCATCTCTTTTCGGCGCCGGAACATGTTCTCGCATGAAGTCAGGGGAGTGGGCAAGATTATGATTAGGAAGCTTGACACTGGAGCACAATTTTCTATAGCCTTTTCCCAGTAGAAAAGGCACATTGGAACTATATTCAGTGGATCCACATTAGCCGACTTGGTGACTCATGAGATGATAGACATTGTTTCAATATTGGTTCAATACAGGCCCAATTCATTGCTCTGAACAGTATTTGATTTTACAGCATGAGGGGGGAAAAGAGCAGAAATTGACTGAAATGTTAAAACCCTCTAAGTGTTTCCATTTCCCCCATGCTGTGTTACTAATCTAGTGCCCTATAAAATCTGTTAGATTTTTTGCCTGATTCTGTTCATTTTTCCAACAAACTCAGTTTTCTTTATTTAGTTTTTCAAGGTTTCTGTTATTTCCATTTTTGTCAGGTTTTCGCTCTCAAAAATCACACTTTTTTAACCCATAAGAGTCTAAGCCCTGTCTAAGCAGGGAGGGGGGTTTACTACTAAACTATATGGAATTGTTTTAAGAAGGGTCATTCCAAGGATCATTTTTCTATTTAATTTTGAATTTTAAGACCCCTTGAAGTATCCCATTTTTATTTATTTTTTACTTGCAGAATATTTTTGGGTCCTAGCTGCTATTAGCCCATACAAACGCATTGAATAACAGATTCACAGATTCACTTGAGTCCCCCCCCAAAAATCTAAAGGAAATTTGTTCTGAAGTGTCTGTCCTATAATCAGGAAACATTTTGTTTATATATATTTAACCCCTTATTTTTGTCACTAAACAGTCTCCATATATTTTTTCAACTAGTACTTGTGAGTCTTGTGAGGCCTGTCGGCTTTCTAGAGCAAAACATGCATGGGCTACTTTGTAGTTAACATTTAATTGAGAAGGCTTTTGGGAAAGCCTTTCCATCTACCTGTCACGACTTCCGCCGAAGTCGGCTCCTCTCCTTGTTCGGGCGGCGTTCGGCGGTCGTCGTCACCAACTTTCTAGCCATCGCCGCTCCATTTTTCATGTATCCATTTGTTTTGTCTTGTTCCCTGCACACCTGGTTTTCATTCCCCAATCAATCTACATGACTGGCTTGTTTTTTCCGTGTTATTTTTCACGAAGATGTTTATTGTTAAACATAATTCTTGTGACTGTTTTGCGCGTTGCACTTTTGCCTAAATAAAGTGTGCGCCTGTTCACAAATCTCTGCTCTCCTGCACCTGACTTCGCTACCAGTACGCACACATCTGACACTACCAGAAGACGGTTGTCAACACATTAGCATCATCGCTAACAGCTACACAAAGTGGTAGACAAATGCTCGCACACAGACACGGGCATTCCTGTGCCGTTGCATCTTCAGAAAGTTGAAGGAAAATACGAATCACTGATGCATTTTGTTCATGTCTTGTGAAAATCTTGGGCAAATGAATGCATTTTCTAATCAATTCAATACATTTGGTTGATTTTCTACTTAGTTAAAAATATATATATATTGTTGAATTCTATTTTAATGTCTGATTCCGTTCACGTTCTCCACAACGCTGATTTTATCCCTCTGTCCTCTGGTGCTGTCAGACACACACAGTGCCTTCTACAGTCTCCAGCTGTAATTGATACACTAGAGATAGAGGGGAGAGGTCTAGAGGGAGATTCAAGCCAAATAGAACAACAATCCTGGGTTAATCCAAGTGTGAAATATTCAGTACTGGGATTATTTCAATACTATTGAAATATTTCAAACACAGCGCAGTTCTCTTCCACAGCACACACATGTACAACGGGAGGAAGAGAAACAGAAAGGTCTACATTCAACACAACACAAGAGCCTGCACAGAAACACAGGCTGTGTCTCAATTGGTACACTATAGCCTATGAAGTGCATTACTTTTGACCAGGGCCCAGGTGGCTCAAGGCAAAACAACACAAGTTCAGTGGCATTTCAGAGACAGACTATGCCACTTTTTAAGACTGATTGTGTCTTTCTAGGAAAACACAATAATTATTGTCTTTCCCTATGGGCCCTGGTCAAAAGTAGTGCACTATATAGGGAATAGGGTGTCATTTGGAACGCATCCTGGGAGTGCATAGTGGACGATGATGAAAGGATATTTTTTTCTCTCTTAATTACATCCCACCTATCTCTCTGCTGCTGGGCCAAGACACCCCACAGTGTAGCATGGTGCTCTCATCCACTATCGCTGTCAATGCTGAACTAGGTGCACTCTATCTACGGTGACTTCCCAAGAGCCCACAACCTCTGGTGCTGGGCCAGGACACCCCACAGCGCTGTCTAGGAGCTGATCTAGGCGCACTCCATCCACGCCCTGCCCGCTGATCTATGTTCACACTCCATCTAATCTGCCTTTGATCAGACAAATGTCTGCTGCATGTGAAAAAGGCCGGAAGCTTATCAGAGCTCTAGAACAGCACAAACAA
Source organism: Salvelinus alpinus (assembly GCF_045679555.1). Taxonomy (NCBI): domain Eukaryota; kingdom Metazoa; phylum Chordata; class Actinopteri; order Salmoniformes; family Salmonidae; genus Salvelinus; species Salvelinus alpinus. The sequence continues at coordinate 27,178,757 of NC_092117.1, forward strand.
AGAATGTCGGTGAGATGATGTCTCTTGACAAAGCTGTACATATGAACCAAATGAGAGCAGTACATTAAACATCTTAATCTGAAAATATAAACAACCTATAAATAAATAATAGTCAAGATAATTGAATAAACAGCTGAATGCCTAGAGCAGGGATGTCAAACATACAGCCTGTGCACAGGCTGGAGGCGGTCAAATCCGGCCCATCCGGCCCGCTGGAGGGGGTCCAATCCGGCCCATCCGGCCCGCTGGAGGGGGTCCAATCCAGCCCATCCGGGCCGCTGGAGGGGGTCCAATCCGGCCCGCTGGAGGGGGTCCAATCCGGCCCATCCGGCCCGCTGGAGGGGGTCCAATCCAGCCCATCCGGCCCGCTGGAGGGGGTCCAATCCAGCCCATCCGGCCCGCTGGAGGGGGTCCAATCCAGCCCATCCGGCCCGCTGGAGGAGGTCCAATCCAGCCCATCCGGCCCGCTGGAGGGGGTCCAATCCAGCCCGCTGGAGGTGGTCCAATCCAGCACATCCGGCCCGCTGGAGGGGGTCCAATCCAGCCCGCTGGATTGATAGAGCACTAATTTTGAGGGCAAGGAAATATAACACATTTTCAGTGTGGCCCTCCGGACTTCATTGAAGACCGAATGCGGCTCCGGGGGAAAGATTTGTTCGACACCCCTGGCCTACAGCTTTTCTGTGACAGTCCGAACAAGGACAATATCCAGGACTAGTACAGTAGGCTACAATAATAATTCCTGGGCATGACCTTAACAGTAATCTCCTGAATACGATCATCTTTAATGGAATATTTGGCTACACTGTCACCAATGCTATTATGTATCATTATGATCCATATGCTGTTCTGGAGTTACAATGGTACAGGTTCACCCTCACTGTCCGCTGTCCAGCACATACACCACTGGGCTACAGCCATTTGAAAGGACCACAATTCTGGTGAAATTTGTGTTCAAACAGCAAAAAACATTTAATGGCAACTGTATTTTGGAAAATTTCCAATCTGGTTTTCATGCCCACCACAGCACAGAAACAGCCTTAAAGCGGTAAATGATCTTAGAAGCAACACAGATGCCAAACAGCTCTCTGTCCTTGTACTCTTAGATTCAAATGCTGCATTTGACACTGTTGACCATGATGTCCTTCTGGACAGACTGGAGAAGTGGGTTGGCATCTCCGGTCCAGTTCTAAATTTAACCCGTTGGTGAACATAACTCAGAGAAAATAAACTCAGCAAAAAAAGAAATGTCCTCTCACTGTCAACTGCAATTATTTTCAGCAAACTTAACATGTAAATATTTGTATGAACATAAGATTCAACAACTGAGACAAACTGCACAAGTTCCACAGACATGTGACTAACAGAAATTTAATAATGTGTCCCTGAACAAAGGGGGGGTCAAAATCAAAAGTAACAGTCAGTATAGCCACCAACTGCATTAAGTACTGCAGTGCATCTCCTCCTCATGGACTGCACCAGATTTGCCAGTTCTTGCTGTGATGTTTTACCCCACTCTTCCACCAAGACACCTGCAAGTTCCCGGACATTTCTGGGGGGAATGGCCCTAGCCCTCACCTTCCGATCCAACAAGTCCCAGACGTGCTCAATGGGATTGAGATCCGGGCTCTTCGCTGGCCATGGCAGAACACTGACATTCCTGTCTTGCAGGAAATCACGCACAGAACGAGCAGTATGGCTGGTGGCATTGTCATGCTAGAGGGTCATGTTAGGATGAGCCTGCAGGAATGGTACCACATGAGGGAGGAGGATGTCTTCCCTGTAACGCACAGCGTTGAGATTGCCTGCAATGACAATAAGCTGTGACACACCGCCCCAGACCATGACGGACCCTTAACCTCCAAATCGATCCCGCTTCAGAGTACAGGCCTCAGTGTAATGCTCATTCCTTCGACGATGAACGCGAATCCAACCATCACCCCTGGTGAGACAAAACCGCAACTTGTCAGTTAAGAGCACTTTTTGCCAGTCCTGTCTGGTCCAGCGTCGGTGGGTTTGTGCCCATAGGCAACGTTGTTGCCGGTGATGTCTGTTGAGGACCTTCCTTACAACAGGCCTACAAGCCATCAGTCCAGCCTCTCTCAGCCTATTGATGGCAGTCTGTGCACTGATGGAGGGATTGTGCGTTTCTGGTGTAACTCGGGCAGTTGTTGTTGCCATCCTGTACCTGTCCCACAGGTGTGATGTTCGGATGTACCGATCCTGTGCAGGTGTTGTTACATGTGGTCTGAGGATGATCAGCTGTCCATCCCGTCTCCCTGTAGCGCTGTCTTAGGCGTCTCACAGTATGGACATTGCAATTTATTGCCCTGACCACATCTGCAGTCCTCATGCCTCCTTGCAGCATGCCTAAGGCACGTTCACGCCCAGGCTCCTTGCTCATCTGCATCTTTCTTTTGGTGTTTTGCCAGAGTCAGTAGGAAGGCCTCTTTAGTGTCCTAAGTTTTGCCTACCGTCTGTAAGCTGTTAGTGTCTTAACGACCGTTCCACAGGTGCATGTTCATTAATTGTTTATGGTTCATTGAACAAGCATGGGAAACCGTGTTTAAACCCTTTACAATGAAGATCTGTGAAGTTATTTGGATTTTTACAAATTACCTTTGAAAGACAGGGTCCTGAAAAAGGGACGTTTCTTTTTTTGCTGAGTTTATATATCAAATGTGGTGTTCCACAAGGTTAGTTTTTGGGTCCGGTACTGTTCAGTTTACAGTATATACAGTAGGGAGAACAAGTATTTGATACACTGCCGATTTTGCAGGTTTTCCTACTTACAAAGCATGTAGAGACTAGTCATTCAACTGAGACTGCTCTTCTCTGTGTCACGGAGGCGCTCCGCACTGCTAAAGCTAACTCTCTCTCCTCTGCTCTCATCCTTCTAGACCTATCGGCTGCCTTTGATACTGTGAACCATCAGATCCTCCTCTCCACCCTCTCCGAGCTGGGCATCTCCGGCGCGGCCCACGCTTGGATTGCGTCCTACCTGACAGGTCGCTCCTACCAGGTGGCGTGGCGAGAATCTGTCTCCGCACCACGTGCTCTCACCACTGGTGTCCCCCAGGGCTCTGTTTTAGGCCCTCTCCTATTCTCGCTATACACCAAGTCACTTGGCTCTGTCATATCCTCACATGGTCTCTCCTATCATTGCTATGCAGACGACACACAATTAATCTTCTCTTTTCCCCCCTCTGATAACCAGGTGGTGAATCGCATCTCTGCATGTCTGGCAGACATATCAGTGTGGATGACGGACCACCACCTCAAGCTGAACCTCGGCAAGACGGAGCTGCTCTTCCTCCCGGGGAAGGACTGCCCGTTCCATGATCTCGCCATCACGGTTGACAACTCCATTGTGTCCTCCTCCCAGAGTGCTAAGAACCTTGGCGTGATCCTGGACAACACCCTGTCGTTCTCAACTAACATCAAGGCGGTGACCCGTTCCTGTAGGTTCATGCTCTACAACATTCGCAGAGTACGACCCTGCCTCACGCAGGAAGCGGCGCAGGTCCTAATCCAGGCACTTGTCATCTCCCGTCTGGATTACTGCAACTCGCTGTTGGCTGGGCTCCCTGCCTGTGCCATTAAACCCCTACAACTCATCCAGAACGCCGCAGCCCGTCTGGTGTTCAACTTTCCCAAGTTCTCTCACGTCACCCCGCTCCTCCGCTCTCTCCACTGGCTTCCAGTTGAAGCTCGCATCCGCTACAAGACCATGGTGCTTGCCTACGGAGCTGTGAGGGGAACGGCACCTCCGTACCTTCAGGCTCTGATCAGGCCCTACACCCAAACAAGGGCACTGCGTTCATCCACCTCTGGCCTGCTCGCCTCCCTACCTCTGAGGAAGTACAGTTCCCGCTCAGCCCAGTCAAAACTGTTCGCTGCTCTGGCACCCCAATGGTGGAACAAACTCCCTCACGACGCCAGGTCAGCGGAGTCAATCACCACCTTCCGGAGACACCTGAAACCCCACCTCTTTAAGGAATACCTAGGATAGGATAAAGTAATCCTTCTAACCCCCCCCCCCTTAAAAGAGTTAGATGCACTATTGTAAAGTGGTTGTTCCACTGGATATCATAAGGTGAATGCACCAATTTGTAAGTCGCTCTGGATAAGAGCGTCTGCTAAATGACTTAAATGTAATGTAAATGTAGAGGTCTGTAATTTTTATCATAGGTACACTTCAACTGTGAGAGACGGAATCTAAAACAAAAATCCAGATAATCACATTGTATGATTTTTAAGTAATTAATTTGCATTTTGTGGAGCTTTCGCTGTAAAGGCTTTTTGAAATCAGACACTGTGGCTGGATTAACGAGAATTTTATCTTTAAAATGTTTGAGAAATTTGATTTATGAGATTTCTGTTGATTGAATTTGGCGCCCTGCAATTTCATTGGCTGTTGGCGAGGGGTTCCGCGTTCCCAGACAGGTTAAAACACACTTTTTTAGTTTTGCTTTTCCTCAGGGTGCTTTTTAGTTGTTCAGTTTATCTTATGTTTGTTGTGTAGTAAATATTTCAGCTTTTATTTTCATTATTTTTTATTTGTTTTTCCCTGTAAAGCACATTGCGTTGCATTCCATGTCTGAAATGTGCTGTAAGTGTCTAAATAAAGTTTGATTTGATGTTTGAATATTTTAAAAATGCATCCTTTCTTCCTGTCCTCCTTGAAGGAATCACATATCTGATTCAGTTGGATTGATGTAAGCAATAGGATGATAACCTTGCTTTCACCTATCAATCACTTGTAAATCTGTGCTTAGCTCAAGGAAGGATATATTTCTAAAGTATTTGAACAAGGTGTTGTGTAGTAGAATCAGTAACATGAGGACACGATGGGTATAATTAAGGGGAAGTTTACTCAGCAAGCTTAGCATACATCATTAGCACATGCATACTCTTCTTCTACATATCACTACATCATCTCACCAGTTATTCCGTTCTTTATGTAATAGGTACAGTGCATTCGGAAGTATTCAGACCCCTTGACTTTTTCCAAATTTTCTTACGTTACAGCCTTATTTAAAAAATGTATGAAATAAATGTTCATCTTCATCAATCTACACACAATACCCCATAATGACAAAGCGAAAACAGGTTTTCAGAAATGTTTGAAAATGTATAAAAAAAAAACTGAAATACCTTATTTACATAAGTATTCAGACCCTTCACTATGAGACTCGAAATTGAGCTCAGGTGCATCCTGTTTACATTAAGGACAGCTGTGGTAAATTCAACTGATTGGACATGATTTGGAAAGCCACACACCTGTCTAGATAAGGTTCCACAGTTGACAATGCATGTCAGAGCAAAAATTAAGCCATGAGGTCAAAGGAATGTCCCTAGAGCTCCGAGACAGGATTGTGTCGAGGCACAGATCTGGGGAAGGGTACCAAAACATATCTGCAGCATTGAAGGTCCCCAAGAACACAGTGGCCTCCATCATTCTTAAATGGAAGAAGTTTGGAACCAACAAGACTCTTCCTAGAGCTGGCTGCCCGGCCAAACTGAGCAATCGGGGGAGAAGGGCCTTGGTCAGGGAGGTGACCAAGAACCCGGTGCTCACTCTGACAGAGCTCCAGAGTTCATCTGTGGAGAAGGGAGAACCTTCCAGAAGGACAACCATCTCTGCAGCACTCCATCAATCAGGCCTTTATGGTAGTAGCCAGACGGATGCCACTCCTCAGTAAAAGACACATGACAGCCTGCTGAGTTTGCCAAAAGGAACCTAAAGGACTCTCAGATGATGAGAAACAAGATTCTCTGGTCTGATGAAACCAAGACTGAACTCTTTGGCCTGAATGCCAAGTGTCACGTCTGGAGGAAACCTGACACCATCCCTTCAGTGAAGCATGGTGGTGGCAACATCATGCTGTGGGGATGCTTTTCAGCGGCAGGGCTAGGAGACTTGTCAGGATCGAGGGAAAGATGAACGGAGCAAAGTACTGAGAGATCCTTGATGAAAACCTGCTGTAGAGCGCTCAGGATCTTAGACTGGGGCGAAGGTTCACCTTCCAACAGGACAGCGACAGTAAGCACACAGCCAAGACAAAGCAGGAGTGGCTTCGGGACAAGTTTCTGAATGTCCTTGAGAGGCCCAGCCAGAGCCCGGACTTGAACATCTCTGGAGAGACTTGATAATAGCTGTGCAGCAACACTCCCCACTCAACCTGACAGAGCTTGAGAGGATATGCAGAGAAGAATGGGAGAAACTCCCCAAATACAGGTGTACCAAGCTTGTAGTGTCTTACCCAAGAAGATTTGAGTCTGCAATTGCTGCCAAAGGTGTTTCAACAAAGTACTGAGTAAAGGGTCTGAATACTTATGTAAATGTGATATTTAAGTTTTATACATTTGCACCAAAAAAATGATCTAAAAACCTGTTTATGCTTTGTCATTATGGGGTATTTTGAGTAGATTGATGAGGGGGGGGGAAACAATTTGATCCACTTTAGAATAAGGCTGTAACGTAACAACATGTGGGAAAAGGGGTCTGAATACTTTCCGGATGCAGTGTATGTTATAATGCATGTATGTCACTAGTGGTGAACTTGTGTTGTGCTCTGCTGCACTACCCAAGGCCCATGGGTTCCGTTTTAACTCTACAGTGTGGCCCTAACACTTTCTGGTTCGGAGGACTGAAGGGGCGGGTGTTTGTTATGCCAAAATCAAAGAAGAGGAACAGGTGCCACGATTGGCGTTCATCAAACAACCTTTGTTTTTGTGTGTGTTTTGTTTCGTCCGAGAGTGTGAATGGTTGCAACTCAAATGGCATCCTATTCTCTACTAGGGCTCTAGTCAAAAGTAGTGCACTAGATTGGGAATAGGTTGCCATTTGGGAGCACACTACATGTGTCATGCAACCACTCTAACAACAAGATAATTGTCTCAGAACCCAGGTCAAAGCAAGGTACAACGCAGCAGGTTATATGTTGTTTTGGCCACCACGCCAACTGCTTGCATTGCTTTATAGCTTTAAGGATTCACGAGCACCTGCAAAACTGCATCCAACTGATTTGATTATCAAGCTTGCAAACAGACACACACTGAACACAACACCATAATTACAACATTCTGGCACAAATCACTGAAACTTCATAATGAGCTTCGCTCCGGTAAGCCAAACCGCCTAAACACCCCCCACCAAACACACACACACACACACACCCATCCTGCATTTTTAATCAGCCTGGCTTCGACTGGGGGACTGAGGGGAGGTTTGTGTGTGTGTGTGTGTGTGTGTGTGTGTGTGTGTGTGTGTGTGTGTGTGTGTGTGTGTGTGTGTGTGTGTGTGTGTGTGTGTGTGTGTGTGTGTGCTGAGGCAAGGTTTGTGTGAACGCACAGAACGTTTTCTGTTCATTAAAAATGAAGTGGAGTAGAGGAAGAACAGGTGCAGGCAGGGACCTGGTGGCACAGCCCTGGACCGCTACTGTGGTCTAATGAGCTATCAGGGACCTGGTGGCACAGCCCTGGACCGCTACTGTGGTCTAATGAGCTATCAGGGACCTGGTGGCACAGCCCTGGACCGCTACTGTGGTCTAATGAGCTATCAGGAACCTGGTGGCACAGCCCTGGACTGCTACTGTGGTCTAATGAGCTACCAGGGACCTGGTGGCACAGCCCTGGACCGCTACTGTGGACTAATGAGCTACCAGGGACCTGGTGGCACAGCCCTGGACCGCTACTGTGGTCTAATGAGCTATCAGGGACCTGGTGGCACAGCCCTGGACCGCTACTGTGTTCTAATGAGCTACCAGAGACCTGGTGGCACAGCCCTGGACCGCTACTGTGGTCTAATGAGCTATCAGGGACCTGGTGGCACAGCCCTGGACCGCTACTGTGGTCTAATGAGCTACCAGGGACCTGGTGGCACAGCCCTGGACCGCTACTGTGGTCTAATGAGCTACTGCTGAATTGGAGAGACCTAATGATAGGTCAGCTGTGCGTGCATGTCGGTGCCACTACACACTCTCCTAACAATAATGAGTGTTATCCTCTCCCACAGGTGGGTCTCATTAGCAGTCTATCTATTCTAGGTCATCATCAAAGATAGAAAACACCATAGGACTCTGGTCAGAAGTAGTGCACTGTGTAGGGAGTAGGGTGCCATTTGGGACACAATCACTGTCTCCAAGGCTGATCAGACTGATTCCAAAGTGTGACTTCACAATGTGACATTAATAGGGGGAAGTTAGTTGAGCATAAAATTGTATTCGGTCAGAGACTAAATCAGATAAATTATGCATAACGTGCAGACCCACTGCATTTTCAACAAAGCAGGTTTAACCATGCCATCCAATTTCCTATTATTACAAGGATGGATGAGATGGTGGCTTGACCTGTGAGCTGCTGCACAATGACAGAGGTAGCGTCCCAAATAGTACCCTATTGTCTATATAGAGCTATGGGCCCTGGTCCAAAGTACTGCACTAAATAGGGACCAGAGTGCCATTTGAGACGTAGCCAGACTCATCGGATGTTCCTATCTGAGTTTGATCCAGCCGTCATAGCTCATCAGCCATATCATCGGCACTATAATGGAGTTGCATTAAACATCTTCACATTTTGACCAGTTTGTGTGACTGTGAAACCTGAGTGGAAAAAGGGGAGTTGGAGACATTTGCTGGATCAACAGCCTCTTTCACAGTCTGATCTGCAGTAACGGAGTTCAAATAGAACATGGAGTTCTAATTGACTTTCTCATCATCATAATGGTCATTTGAAAAGGAGGCCAGGGGATACAGCATATTGACTCAACTGTGAATCACGCTAGGGTACAGAAGACACTACACCAGGAATACAGAGATACTGCTGTATAGGAGAAGAAGTTAAGAATAATATTCAAGGATGAATGAAGTCTATTTAGAGATGGGAGATGAGATGTTGTTCTTTAAATGATAAATCACTCACATCGTCAAATCAAGACATGAAATTAAATTGTAAGGCTTGTGTGCCAACAGTTTCAGTCAAAGGGTGGTCTTCTCAATGGGACTCGTGACACTGTAAGGCCTTTAAACCACAATGGCTTCCTCCAGCAGCCAATCAACATTATTGTGTTTTCCTTTGTTTTGGGATTTCCAGCCTGGGTGCATTAGTGGAATGAAGAATTGTCCAGTGCACCTGTCTGTCAGATTAAAGGATTGGATGTATTAAATGTAGTTGTTGACGGTAATTGTTACTTCTAATCGCCTTGTCTTTTCAATGACAGGGATTGGATTGATTGAAGTGTGGAGTGGTGATGGCTATTTTTATCGAATACGAAACAGCCGTCATCCACACTCTATCCAATGCATACTGTACCGTGGGTCTTATACTTGAAAGAGGAGAAAAATAAATATAGAATATTCATGTATAAATATGTTAATGTTTGTGTGGGTATGTACAGTGTGTGTATATTTGTGTGCATGTTTTTTCACGTTCTGCCTCTTTGATTATTGTTTTTTACATTGTTGCATTAAAATTCAACATTCTTCCCCTCAAACTCAGTGAGTCAACACCAATTTTAGTAATTTGGCTTATTAGGTAGCATCATGGGCGACCCTTCATAGATTAACCAAATTATTTCCTGAAAAATACCCTTTGAACTCATTTTCTGGTTTTGTTAGCATTTTTTTGTATTTTTCTTCAAAGACATCATGGGAAACAACAATAGTGATTAAAATATAATACTAAATATTCGGAGTAAACCAATATATTGCAGCAGAGAATACACATTACTCTGGAGCCTCACACATACATCCTCTGATTATGGCTCCTCTGACCATTTGGTTATTAGGGTTGATGTAATGAACCAATGTTTCATGCAGCTCAGGTCAGGGTTCATAGGAGTAAAATCATTAGTAGTCTGATTGTCTCATCAGCTGCATGGGGATTCAGACTAATGCTTAATATGAGGACTGAGGAGAGTGTATAACTCTCAAATGATACTGTATCATTATCCATATGGATAATAAGGAAGGTATTGATGAATCCATAATCTTTCCCTGTATTGATACTAAAAGTACAGGTAACTGCCAAAATAACAGAAACACCAACATTAAGTGTCTTAATAGGGTGTTGGGCCACCACGAGCCAGAACAGCTTCAATGCGCCTTGTCATAGATTCTACAAGTGTCTGGAACTCTATTAGAGGGATGTGACACCATTCTTCCACGAGAAATTCCATAATTTGGTGCTTTGTTAATGGTGGTGAAAAACGCTGTCACAGGCGCCAAAATCTCCAATACGTGTTCAATTAGATTGAGATCTGGTGACTGAGACGGCCATGGCATATGGTTTACATTGTTTTCATGCTCATAAAACCATTCAGTAACCACTCATGCCCTGTGAATGGGAGCGTTGTCATCCTAAGGGGGCATAGCCATGGTAGCCAAAATAATAGCCAAAATAATGGTCTGCCCAGCATTTTTATACATGACCCTAATCATAATGGGACGTTAATTGCTTAATTAACTCAGGAACCACACCTGTGTGGAAGCACCTGCTTTCAATCTGCTTTGTATCCCTCATTTAAGTGTTTCCATTATTTTGGCACTTACCTGTATGTTATAATGAGCACAAACAAAACAAAAGGAAAAGGCACATCAACCCTCCCCTTGACATCTACTCACTCGATGGGCTCATACAAATCCCTGGGAATCTGTGTGGACACGGCACTATCATTCCACACACACATCAAAAGTCTTCAAGCAAAGGTCAAGTCCAGAATAGGCTTTCCCTACCGGAACAAATCTTCATCCACACACACTGCTAAACACATCCTGTTCCAGATGACAAAAGTACCCATCCTGGATTATGGAGATGTCATCTACAGCACGGCCCAAAGTCCGCCCTCAACAAACTGGATGTACTTTACCACTCTACCCCCCCTCCATCCTCTTACAGAGAGCGGTGGGGGAATAGTCATCAACTTCCCTCTGAAACGAGTTACTTTCAGGCCCATTTCAGAGGACCTCCGTTGCTACGGCTGCACACTGACATCAAAGAGGTTGCTATTGGCGATCCCCAGGGAGTTCTGTGATGTGCTGCCTCTGATGTTTCTTCTGTCAACATCACCAGAGACATATCAGCACTTTTTCCCCCTTAAATACACACACACACACCATGCACCCCCCTACAAACACACACACAACATTCCCCCACAAACACAAACAAACCGTCACACACACACCCACACCTCCCTCCGGGAATGGTAACCACAAAGATATTCCATGTCACCTCTGACATCATACACAGTAATCCACCAAGACTTCAGAGAGAAAAATACATAAACTCCTTCATTCAGGGCATGCAGGCAGAGCTGTGGTCTCTGTTTGTGCCTCATCTGGGGTTTGATTTCAAACTGAGGAAAAGAGAAATCTTAACTCTTCTGGACGGCAAACCCACTGAGAAGAGCTGAGTTTTTTTTACATTTTCAACAAAAAAGGAGCGGGTGGGGGATGGTTGTGATGTGTGCAGGGTTGTGTACAGATTCCATCTGTGTGTGTGTGTGTGTGTGTGTGTGTGTGTGTGTGTGTGTGTGTCACTGCCAGTGTAAAGACACAGCAGCACCCATCCAGGCCCATCATAATAATCCCACTGTAATTCATACTTAATCTTCATGCCCACAATTTCATTATTTCTACAATACAGTTCCAGAGAACATATATCTAAACTTAATCCTGCTATGCCAGGAGAGTACTCTGGTGTGTGTGTGTGTGTGTGTGTGTGTGTGTGCGCCTCTATGCATGTGTGTGTATGTCTCTATGCATGTGTGTGTGTGTGTGTATATGCATGTGTGTGTGTGTGTGTGCGTCCATGCATGTGTGTGTATGTCTCTATGCGATGTGTGTGTGTGTGTCTATATGCATGTGTGTGTGTGTGTGTGTGTGTGTATATGTCTCTATGCGTGTGTGTGTGTGTCTATGCATGTGTGTGTGTGTGTGTGTGTCCATGCATGTGTGTGTGTCTATGCGATTGTGTGTGTGTGTCTCTATGCATGTGTGTGTGTGTGTGTGTCTATGCATGTGTGTGTCTATGCGTGTGTGTGTGTTTATGCGTGTATGCGTGTATGCGTGTGTGTATGTCTCTATGCGCGTGTATGTGTGTGTCTCTATGCGCGCGTGTGTGTGTGTATGTCTCTATGCGCGCGCGTGTGTGTGTATGTCTCTATGCGCGCGCGTGTGTGTGTATGTCTCTATGCGCGCGCGTGTGTGTGTGTCTATGCATATGTGTGTACGTGTGTCTCTATGCGTGTGTGTGTGTGTGTCTATGCGTGTGTGTGTGTCTATGTGTGTGTGTGTGTGTGTCTATGCGTGTGTGTGTGTGTATATGTCTCTATGCGCGTGTATGTGTGTGTGTGTCTCTATGCGTGTGTGTGTGTGTGTGTCTCTATGCGTGTCTATGTATGTGTGTATGTCTCTATGCGTGTGTGTGTGTGTGTCTATGCGTGTGTGTGTGTGTCTATGCGTGTGTGTGTGTATATGTCTCTATGCGCGTGTATGTGTGTGTGTGTCTCTATGCGTGTGTGTGTGTGTGTGTGTGTGTGCGCGTGTGTGTGTGTCTCTATGCGTGTTTGTCTCTATGCGAATGTGTGTGAGTGTCTCTATGCGTGTGTGTATGTCTCTATGCGTGTGTGTATGTCTCTATGCGCGTGTGTGTGTGTTTGTGTCTCTATGCGCATGTGTGTGTGTGTGTGTGTGTGTGTGTGTGTGTGTGTGTGTGTGTGTGTGTGTGTGTGTGTGTGTGTGTGTGTGTGTGTGTGTGTCTATGCGTGTGTGTGTGCGTGTGTGTGTATGTCTATGCGTGTGTGTGTGCGTGTGTGTGTGTGTGTCTATGCGTGTGTGTGTGTGTGTGTGTGTGTGTGTGTGTGTGTGTGTGTGTGTATATGTCTATGCGTGTGTGTGTGTGTGTGTGTGTGTGTGTGTGTGTATATGTCTATGCGTGTGTGTATGTCTATGCGTGTGTGTGTGTGTGTGTGTATGTCTATGCGTGTGTGTGTGTGTATGTCTATGCGTGTGCGTGTGTGCGTGTGTGTGTATGTGTCTATGCGTGTGTGTGTGTGCGTGTGTGCGTGTGTGTGTGTGTGTGTGTGTGTATGTGTATATGCGTGTGTGTGTGTGTGTGTGTGTGTGTGTGTGTGTGTGTGTGTGTGTGTGTGTGTGTGTGTGTGTGTGTGTGTGTGTGTGTGTGTGTGTGTGTCTATGCGTGTGTGTGTGTGCACCCGGGACAGCAGGGAAGACGTACAACAATTTAGACACATTTACCTGCTTTACTGGGGTTGGGAACATTTCATAATTGCATTAGAAAGTGCTTAACAATTTGCATAACAATGATATAGAAGCTTAGTTAGACATACTTGGGAAGTGGGGATTTGTCATTTTTGTGCAATAATAGATTTTGTTGAAATTTTTGTCATTTAGCAGAGGGTTTAATTTAGAATGATTACAATATGACACTAATGACACAGTATGACAGAATTAGTTTGGACATGGAGGGGCTCGGCTATTTCCTTCAAACAAAATAAGGATATTTATTATAGTATTTATTATAATATTTCAATCCAATAATCAACTCAGAAAAAAGCATGTATTGTATGCTCCAATGAAGTCAGACGATCCCTCAACCTAGATATGGGATCAACTAAAACTCCTCTCAAGGAATATAATCATGATATAGGCCTATAAGGTTGGAACATAATACAACAGGCCTCTCATCCATGTAATGCTGGTCATTTCCATGTAAAAGGACCAACGTGTAGTGCATAGGAGCATGTCAAATAACAGCTAAGAGTCTTTCTATTTTTTTTTAGCATATATACATTTTTCAACCATTTTCCACCCTAACAATTAGGAATAAGGAATTTCTTGTCAAACAGATGGAAAGGGGGTCTTATAAAACATCTACCAGATAAAGTCCTAAAAGGTATTAGAAATACATCAAAACAATACCATTGAAGTAAAGAACCCTGCGTTCACGCCTACTAGGTGTTATTGTTTTCTCTCACGTCATGTACTCATGTTTGTTCACTTGCTTTGGTTATTAAAATCATCTTTTGCTTCCGCTTCCTGACTCCCGGCGTATACGTTACAGAATAACACCTGTAAAACATGGAAGCAGCAGAAGAGTCAACGCTCTTCCAGACGGTTAATGAACAAGGTCATCTACTCCATCAACACCACGACCAGCTGGCGAAACTGGGTACGGCCATGGAGGAGGTCGTCCAAGTTCTCCACCGCCTCAACACCACCAGCGAGTTTCTCCATTCCCCTATCAGAGGGCCTCCTACCACGGGTCGTCACAGTCAGCCAGTCCCCCAGCCTACGCAGACATCCACCCAGGTCAGCGATTCCCAACTATCACTTCCGGAGAAATATGACGGCACTCCATTGAAATGCCGTGGCTTCCTACGCCAGTGCTCCCTCTATTTCGCATATCAAACGGGAAGCCCCACCACCGAGAGGTCCAAGGTTGCCACGGTCATTTCCCTGCAGACCGGACAGGCGTTGGAGTGGGACCCATGCACCAAGAAAGCCTTCCCTTCATCACCTCTGTACACCAGGTAATCCTCGGCCTCCCGTGGCTCCAACGTCACAATCGCACCATGACATGGTCGAGTATGAAAATTACCATCTGGGGACCAGGATGCCAGAGGACAGATTCTCTAAGTCCTGCAGTTGTATCCCTCTCTCTGGTCTACCCACCGATCTCCAGGTCACTGAGGCACTGTTCCAGCAGGTCTTCTAGTTCTATGGCCTTCCAGAGGACATCGTTTCCGACCGTGGTCCTCAGTTCGTCGCGGGTCTGGAAAGCCTTTATGGAGAAGCTGGGGGTCACAGTCAGCCTCACATCCGGGTACCGGCCTCAGTCCAACGGGCAGGTGGAGAGGACCAACCAGGAGCTGGGGAGCTTCCTGTCACACCTACTCCTGCTCCCTCCGGCGCTCGACGTCGCTGGTCTACTAACCACCGGTCCTGGTAACCCACATTGCGCACACCTGGCAACCATCATTGCGCACACCTGCTCATAATTTCTCCTTGATTACTCCTCCTTTATTTAGCCCTCAGTGGTCTTCAGTCACTAGGTGTTATTGCTTTCTCTCACGTTATGTACGCGCCTCATGAGGGAGAATAATACAAGTTCACAGAAGTAACAAGTAAAGGTAGACCTATCAATTAGTTAGTGTTTTTACTGATATACATTTTTTTATGAATTATTAAGTGATTAAAACTCAATTCTGTTACCAAATAGGTAACAGAATTTACGAAAAATCTGTAACGGAATATCTGCAATTGAATTGGCTGCAATGGGAAATCATAGTTGTCACAAACCACAGTTGGGTCACTTGCTACTGTGCTCTCTTCCACTGGCATACTGTTATGTTCAGCTGAACTGTTTTAGGGCTCTATAAAATCCGTGATACGGAAAAAGTGGACAGAATCACAGAGTCCAGACAATAAAATGGAATTCAACAATAATAAAACTTTGAACTTGGTAGGGATTCAACTAAATGTATTGAACATGTATTAATTTACCCAAGTTAATCATAAGACATTAACAGAATGCATCAGTGATTCGGTATTTCCTGCAACTTTCTGAAGAGGCAAGGAGAATTTCCCCTGTCTATGTGCGGTGCACGCAACTACCACATCGTGTAGCCGTTAGCGATGATACGAATAAAACATCTTCTGGTAGATGGAAAGGTTTTCCCAACAACCTTCTCAATTAAATAGAACTACAAAGTAGCCTATGCTTGCTTGCCTGGCAGAATGATGTTATGATTATTTGCTTTTGCAAACTCTACCATCACGTGTGTGCTACAAGAAAACATTGCAAACAGCCTCTTGTTAGGTGTTCACTGGAGTTAAAGGGTAACTACACGCAAAAATATAAATGTATCCACATTTTTACAGACCTCAAAAGTAGCCTTCTGATGTGGTTTAAGCGTGGATTTAGAACATCCAATGAAGTTGTTTTACTATTAAAAGAGTGTGATTTTGAGAGTGAAAACCTTAAAAACAGGGAGAAACAAACCTGGAAAAACAAAATGGAGAAAATAGATTTTGGGGAAACAACTGATTTTATAGGGCCCTACTGTTTTTGTATTTATCTTTCTGTCATCTGGTGGTCAAAGCAAGAGTGTGAAAAAGCTGGACAACCCCAACATCGCTCTCTTTTTCTCTCTCCAATTTATGTCACCTCTCCCGGCTCTTACTGACACCTACCCATGAGCCCCCTCTCTTTCCCTTTACTGTAACTAGCATCCTCCCTCACTGAGCACCGAACTGGACTGACCACCTGATCTGATTCTCCGCACCTTAGCACACATGCACTCACTCCACACACGCACACATATACAGTACATTCATGCTACACACACATCACAACTGCTGCTACCAGACTTTTATTATGATTGAAACAATTGTCCCCCCCCCCCCTTCCCCAAAACATGTGTAAATATTAGACTATAAATTGTGCCTTCCTGTATTATACTTATGGTAAAATGTTTATTATATTCTACTGAGCCATTTACTTTATGTTCATATTCTTATCTTTTATTATTTCTTATTGTTGTTGCATTGTCAAGAAGGAAGCTGCAAGTAAGCATTTCATTGAACAATGTATACCATGTGTATCCTGTACATACAACGAAATACACTTGAAACTTTGATTTCATCACTCACAGATGTCATTTTTTGGTCTAGCCTTGATTTCAAAGTCTACAAACGTCTGGACCGGCCTTCATTTGGCCCAAACATAGACGTCCATGATCGTTTCAGATTTAGTCCGGTACAGGCCAAATCTGAACCAATCATAGATCTCGACATCACTCGTCCATATGTATATATTCATTCCTACTTAGATTTGTGTGTATTGGGTATATGTTGTGTAATTTGTTAGATATTACTGCACTGTCAAAGCTAGAAGCACAAGCATTTCACTACACAGAGTAGATTATAGTTCAGTACAGTAGAATAGAGTAGATTATAGTTCAGTACAGTAGATTATAGTTCAGTACAGTAGAATAGAGTAGATTATAGTTCAGTACAGTAGATTATAGTTCAGTACAGTAGAATAGAGTAGATTATAGTTCAGTACAGTAGATTATAGTTCAGTACAGTAGAATAGAGTAGATTATAGTTCAGTACAGTAGAATAGAGTAGATTATTCTACTGTACTGAACTACAATCCACTGTACTGAACTATAATCTACTCTATTCTACTGTACTGAACTATAATCCACTGTACTGAACTATAGAGTAGATTATAGTTCAGTACAGTAGATTATAGTTCAGTACAGTAGAATAGAGTAGATTATAGTTCAGCACACACAAGACTTGAGTACACTAAAATGTACTGTACTGAACTATACTCTACTGTACTGAACACTACTGTTCTGTGCTGTATTGTACTGTACTGGGCTATACGTTGATGTCCAAACTTGTGAAACATAGATGTCTATGATTGGTTCAGATTTGGTCCGGTTCGGACCAACCAAATTTGGTCTGGTTTGGTGGTGGAGCTCATTAAAATAATGAGGATATTGCATAATTCTACCTTTGTGTACCTATTCAGGATACATCACCATGAAGAGAATGACACTCATATCCATAATTATGCATTTCTGTGTTGTACAGATCAGGGACCCATGAAGAAATTCCGTTACCACAATTCCGTTACCGGGTGTAAATCCACTTCACTTACTGTAGCTCAATACCAAAAGAGATGTTTTCAAACTCAAGGTGTCATTTCATCGCTGAAACCCCATTATTTCTGCAGACATCTTTCAATCTTAAATTCTGAGCAGATATTTATCTGAGTTTTTTGGAAAACGTGGTCATATAAAAAACTGAGGGAGATTTGACAGAAATTCTGTTACTCTTCCAGTAAAATGTGTTTTGTAACATTTTCTGTGTACATTGTTTAAAGTGTTCCTTGTGCATAGTGATGTATGGTTTGTTATAACTTTGAAATCAATGTTTTTTGTTACATTTTAAGTGAGAAATCTGAGTCTCAACGAAATTCCATTACCGTGCAAATGCCCTGCTGTGATCTTTGGTAATCATTACTGGATGCAGGATTTCACACACACAATATTCGTAAACAAAGCAATATTTACATGCCCTTTAGGCTAAAATCATTCGCTACAGCCGGATTCAGTTTAAAGCTAACTGCATTACCTCAGCAATCAATGATCAGAACTTGTATTATAATTGCATTGTTGCATTGTGCCTATTCTGTTTGTAACAGATCATTTGCAAACACTAGGCTGAGTCATTAGCAGTAGGACAGCAGGCCAGAATGCATACCGTGAAAAGCATGATGGAATAAGTATAAGGGGTGAATGTGGGGACGGTTCTTTAAAGGGGAACAAATGTCATTCTAAATCATTGCAAATTTGCAATGTGCATAATTACTACTGCCAATAATATGCCAAAGAATGGTAAAGTATCAACAGGTAGGCCTATGGACAGTGAGGCTAGGTGGTAGAAAATATCCTGATATGATGGTTTCAAAACACACTTTCAATCTTGTATTGGTTTGAAGATGGCAGGTACCTATGTAGTAGTGTAAATCACACATTATACATTGCATGTATGTACATGTAACTGCCAAAATAAAGGAAACACTTGAGTAAATGGGGGAAACAAAGTATATTGAAAGCAGGTGCTTCCATACAGGTGTAGTTCCTGAGTTAATTAAGCAATTAACATCCCATCATGCCCAGTTTCCCATTATTTTGGCTACCATGGCTTGAGGAAGAGATCTAAATGACTTTGAAAGAGGGGTCTCAAAGAAGCATATGGGGTTTAAAGGGTGTGTGTTTGTCTCAGTCACCAGATCTCAGCCCAACTGAACACTTATGGGAAATGCTGGAGCGGTCCCTGAGACAGCGTTCTCCACCGCCATCAACAAAACACCAAATTATAGAAATTATTGGGATAGAATAGTGTTGCATCCCTCCAATAGATTTCCAGACACTTGTAGAATCTATGCCAAGGAGCATTGAAGCAGTTCTGGGGCCTCGTGGTGGCCCAACGCCCTATTAAGACACTTTATGTTGGTGTTTCCCTTATTTTGGCAGTTACACAATTAAATGTAGGTTACCTTTTAGAGGTCCTTTGAGTGTTTACAAATGATGTATAATAATGATATGACTACATAGGCAACCCTACATTCTCCAGTTCTCCAGAAAATGCAATAGATCAGTGCACCATGACCACAATGAGGCTGTACCCTAGGTTACACTCCTCTAGGGCATATCTGAGGTCAACATCTTAGGCTACATCTGAATGATTATGCCCAACATTTTTTTTTTTTTACATAAGATAATGTTTACAATAAAAAAAACACCATAACATCTGGCTACACAAACGCTTCAGATGTGTATCTTAAGCAATGACACCAAACCCTTGATATTAATTATCTGCCAAATAAAATCGGAGTAGCCTAGCAAACGCATCACGGTTATTAGGACGTTTGCCAAGCGGAATCGTGCCGCTGGCTTCTGTTTCCCTATCAATATAGCTTACCGCATTACGGCAGATCTCTCAATCAACCAAAACAGCGACTTACGTCTCTGAAGCGATTCCAATGTTTGATCTTGCGGCTGTACTGTGAAATGGTGGACAGCCAATGCTCGTCTTCCATGAAATTCCCCGTTTTCTCCTCCTCTTTTCCGTTGTTAATTTCCGCTTGCAAGGTGAACCCCACCAGCATCATCACCGGGACGAAAAGGCACCCCAATTCTGTCATTCCCACCATGGTGCGGTTAGAAAACGCGCGCGGCACTTCGTTCTAGCTTCTCTTCACGAGGATGAGAAGAGGAGTATGATGCGACCTGATTGCGCCTTCCTGCTGCTGGGAGAAAGAAAAAAAAGAGAGAGAGAGAGAGAGACTGGGGTGACACTGGGCGCGTTCAAGCCGATCACTTTTGACAAGTCTGGTCACCGCCTTTCAAGGTGTGTTGCATTGTCCGACTTGCGCCTACATGTCCACTGCATGAACTTAACACAAATCTTGTGATCAAAGGTCATGAAGTTTTGACTGGAGTTGACTACCAGTTTCTGCAGTTGCTCTTCACCAACGTCATCACAGCCATCCCCTGCATTGTGGAAGGCTCTATTGTCAACATATCATTCGTTTTTTTGTTGTTGACCTAAACAAATGTCACAAAGAGATGACTGAAGACGGAATCAGGAACCAACTTTGCTGCTATTCATACAGTTGATACAAATTAATGTGATATTTAAGGCTAATCTCACTAATTGATTATACAATGTACACACATCCCACTGGGCACAAACGTCAATTCAATGTCTATGACGTAGAAACAACGTTGATTCAACCAGTGAGTGCCCAGTGGGATATGATATCAGTTTGTGAGTGTGTGATATGGGGGTTGGAGACATGAATATTTCAACATTATAAAGAACAACTTCTATAAACAATGGAAACACTGTCATGTTGATCTGAGCCTTGCTGTTGGAAAACCACATCAGTGTCCGACTTTAGGCTGTCGCAGATGCACCTCCCCCAACTTCACTCCTTTACTTTCGTCTACAGTCAATTGCTTTACCACTGAAACGCACCCACTGTCATGTGTTATGAAATGTGTAGCACCTGCCCGTGCAATTACACATCAAAGGTAAATTCATATCTACAGTGGGCATCATAAGTGGGCTATTCCCCCATTGAATTTTTTCAAATTTTGTTTCGAACGAAAGGAAACGTCTTGGCAGGGGGGAAAAATGATTTGCATTAATGTGGGTTTTCTCAGAGTCAATTATCTCAGAGTCATATTTTTTGCAAATAGAACCTTATAGTCCCACACTCTGGATGTAACAAAGATCATCCCACTGGCACAGACGTCAATTCAATGTCTATTCCATGTTGGTTCAACGTTATTTAATTGAAATGACGTGGAAACAACATTGATTCAACCAGTGTGTACACAGTGGGACGAGTGTGGCAACAATGCACTGCTGGGAATCACCTATCACTTTATATCACTCTCCTACCTATTACTGTCCTGCCTAAATATATTCCTCTTTCACTTTCCTACCTGCCCATCTCTGTCCTAGGTAGGATAAGCCAGCCCCATCTCTGGCCTAGGTAGGATAAGCCAGCCCCATCTCTGTCCTAGGTAGGATAAGCCAGCCCCATCTCTGTCCTAGGTAAGATAAGCCAGGCCCATCTCTGTCCTAGGTAGGATAAGCCAGCCCCATCTCTGTCCTAGGTAGGATAAGCCAGCCCCATCTCTGTCCTAGGTAGGATAAGCCAGCCCCATCTCAGTCCTAGGTAGGATAAGCCAGCCCCCATCTCTGTCCTAGGTAGGATAAGCCAGCCCCATCTCTGTCCTAGGTAGGATAAGCCAGCCCCATCTCTGTCCTAGGTAGGATAAGCCAGCCCCATCTCTGTCCTAGGTAGGATAAGCCAGCCCCATCTCTGTCCTAGGTAGGATAAGCCAGCCCCATCTCTGTCCTAGGTAGGATAAGCCAGCCCCATCTCTGTCCTAGGTAGGATAAGCCAGCCCCATCTCTGTCCTAGGTAGGATAAGCCAGCCCCATCTCTGTCCTAGGTAGGATAAGCCAGCCCCATCTCTGTCCTAGGTAGGATAAGCCAGCCCCATCTCTGTCCTAGGTAGGATAAGCCAGCCCCATCTCTGTCCTAGGTAGGATAAGCCAGCCCCATCTCTGTCCTAGGTAGGATAAGCCAGCCCCATCTCTGTCCTAGGTAGGATAAGCCAGCCCCATCTCTGTCCTAGGTAGGATAAGCCAGCCCCATCTCTGTCCTAGGTAGGATAAGCCAGCCCCATCTCTGTCCTAGGTAGGATAAGCCAGCCCCATATCTGTCCTAGGTAGGATAAGCCAGCCCCATCTCTGTCCTAGGTAGGATAAGCCAGCCCCAGGGGGAATTCTGCTTTAGACACGCTGTAACTGAAATAGTGTATTAACTGATACCATCTTTACTATTCCTCAGCTGAAAATAAACATGTTGCGCTCCTTTCTCTAAAGCCAGTATGTGAAGGGGATAATCTGACCTCTCCACAGAAAGCAATCAGTGTGCCGGCAAAGGAGAGCGAGGGGGTAGAAAAAAAATGTTTTGATTGAAAACGCACACATGAATACACAGAGCTAAATTGAATTCAGATGGGAAATGGGACTGACTAGTACATCTATCGCACGTCTTTATTGTGAAGACGGTGCATGTCTCGCATTCATCACGACCCGTGCTTATGTACGAAGTGATATCAACACTATACTGCAAACAACCATAGCAACAGTACCTCAACTATACAGTATGAAAATTATGCATCTACATTTACATTTTACATTTTTAGTCATTTAGCAGACGCTCTTATCCAGAGCGACTTACAGTAGAGTGCATACATTTTTATTACATTTTTACATACTGAGACAAGGATATCCCTACCGGCCAAGAGCAGACGCTCTTATCCAGAGCGACTTACAGTAGAGTGCATACATTTTATTACTTTTTTTTTTTTTTACATACTGAGACAAGGATATCCCTACCGGCCAAACCCTCCCTACCGGCCAAACCCTCCCTACCGGCCAAACCCTCCCTAACCCCGGACGACGCTATGCCAATTGTGCGTCGCCCCACGGATCTCCCGGTTGCGGCCGGCTGCGACAGAGCCTGGGCGCGAACCCAGCCCAGCCTGGGCGCAAACCCAGAGACTCTGGTGGCGCAGCTAGCACTGCGATGCAGTGCCCTAGACCACTGCGCCACCCGGGTCTAGGGTGGCGGGTCTAGTAATGGTGTTAAGGTTGCCTACACAAGTGTTAAGGATGCTAGACTAACAAGACTAACTTGGTGAGGTGTAACTAGGGTTGCAAAATTCTGGTAACTTTCAATAAATTCCCTGGATTTCCAGAAATACTGGTTGGAGGTCTTCGGGTTTCCTGCTTATTCCAGAAATCCTCCAAACGATATTTTGGGAAAACCAGGGAATTTATTGAAAGTTCCAGGAATTTTGCAACCCTAGGTGTAATGTTGACACAGTGGAAATTCTGACCAGACCACAATACAACTGACCCAGAAAAGGCATTTCTGGATCTGGGGCTACAGTAAGTCTAGGTTTTAAGAAAGCATCTAATGCACTTACCCAGCAACTACATAACCATAGAATTTAAGGATTCTCTAAATTTCATCCACCACCCACCCCATTGCATGGTCCTTGTACCATGTGTGTTACATGTTTGGATAATGGGCCTAGTCTGCTATTACCCCTGCACTCAAGGAGCAGAAGTGGGGGGAAAGACTGCAATGTCACTGCATGGGAAATTGGGCATGAATTTGACACATGAGCCTCAGCCTCTGGAATGATTGGATGTGACAGGCAGAGCCATTACAAAAAAAAAGCTATTTTCACATGTTGAGCTTACATTTCATTTCACATGTGAATTTCAACCGTATTTTCACATGTATATAATTTCAGGTCACACGTTAACACCATCTTTTCACATGTGAGGAGAATATAACATGTTTTCACCTAGTGTGAATTGCAGTTTGACATGTGTAAAACAATCTCGTGTAAAAATCTAATTTGCAGTTTCTTATGTAAAAAACTTTCACATGTGGAATTGCATTTTCACATAAGAAACTTCAAATTAGATTTTTTACACATTATTGTTTTTCACATGTGAACTTGCAATTCCACATGGGAAAGTGAGATTTTCACATGTAAAGGTTTTTCACATATGAAACAGCACATTTGATTGTTTAACTTCCAATTCCACAAAATCATATTTGCAGTGTCACATGTAAGAAAACTCTGCTTTTACTCCAATGTTTGTAAACCAAGTAAATGTACACTAACACTGTATGGCCTACAAACATTATCACGTTGGTATAAAGTGTCGGGAGACAGGCGCAGGGATGCGTAATAGGGTTTTTTATTTACCCAAATTACAGAGTGCCATGTAAAGGCACAGGGACAAAGACCAAACAAACACTATACAAAACACAGGGTTGAAACCCAAACAAAAGAGCGAGGAGTACCTCAAATAAATAACAAAGGCACAATGATTATCACACAATACACGTGGCATGAAAGCCAAAACATAGCACACGACCAACGGCCATTGGAACAATAATCGACAGCACAATGGTGAACAAAGGGCACACTTATACAATTACTAGTCACTGTGAATAGGGACCATGTGTGTGTAATGACAGTTCCGGAGGGATCCGTGACAAACATGGTTAAAACTAGAATTTTATATCATGCATCCATAGTGTCTATGGATTTAAGAGTGGTTGAATTTCTCCAGCCCGATCCATCAGCTTTTTACCAAAACTGTGGCGGGGAATATAATTTGTTAATGTTTCAGTTAAGGATTGCCGCTTAAAAAGTGTCTTGTATCCTGCTGCATAAATTATGTAATATGTCAGGGAGATATGTATAATGTAGCTAAGAAAGTAAAACTTATAAGGGCACAGGGCAAGACCCAAATGCAGACACGGGAGGCAGATGGTTCGAGTCTCTGATATTTATTATAATCCAAGGGGCAGGCAAGAGAATGGTTGTGGACAGGCAAAAGATCATAAACAAGGTCAGGGTCCAGGAGGTACAGAGTGGCAGGCACGCTCGAGGTCAGGCAGGCAGTATGGTTAGGCAGGCGGGTTCAGAGTCAAGGCAGGCAAGGGTCAAAACCCAGGAGGACTAGCAAAACAGAGATGAGGAAAAACAGGAGCACGGAAAAACACGTTGACTTGATAAAACAAGACGAACTGGCAACGGACAAACAGGGAACACAGGAATAAGTACCCAGGGACTAATGGGGAAAACAGGTGACACCTGGAGGTGGGTGGAGACAATCACAAAGACAGGTGAAACAGATCAGGGTGTGACAATACTAAGTGTATGTTGTGTAGTAAGCTGTTAGTAGCCCATGTGCCTCACCCTAATAATTTGGTCAATTTTTCCCTCATAATATAGCCTATTGTTCTGACTTGGTGGTGTACACGTAACCTATAGAGAAATGTAATAATCAAATATTGTAAGAGCTTTCATTGTATGCTTACATGCCCCCTTTATTTATCCTATGGTTCTTATCCTATGGTTCCTATTTGGTGTACAGGGAGAATACTTTAAGAACGCCCATGTTCTGAATTCTGTCGCTGTACATTTCAAAAGTGCTGAACAAATAGTTATATTGATTACGTCCGTCCTAGCTCGGTTAATAATGTCTTAATGGAAATTACAGATTGCCTCTTATCCGCTCGTTGTCCCCGTAAGTCATAGTTTGTACATCTCAATTGTCAGTATAAACCACATTTGTTGAGGCAAGTCAGCCATATCAGTTATGTTTTCTTAGGGATAGGGGGCAGTATTCAGAAGTTTGTATGAATGAGGTGCCCAAAGTAAACTGCCTGTTACTCAGGCCCAGAAGCTAGGATATGCATATAATTGGTAGTATTGGATAGAAAACACTCTAAAGTTTCCAAAAACTGTTAAAATAATGTCTGTGAGTATAACAGAACTGATATGGCAGGCAAAAACCCGAGGACAATCCATCCAGAATTACATTTTTTCAGCTCACCCCTGATTACTATGGCTGTCAATGGGAATATAAAAGGAATACCTCCCAGATTGCAGTTCCTAGAGCTTCCAGTAGATATCAACAGTCTTTAGAAAAAGTTTCAGGCTTGTTTTTTGAAAAATTAGCTACAATTTGTAGTTTTTGTAAGTGGCTCCCATTTTGGCTTTAGTGTTTGTAGCGCGTTCCGATGAGGGCGCGCACTTCGTTATTTATCTCCGGTAATGACAATACTATTCTCCGTCTTAAATTGTATCGTTTATTTACATATTAGGGTGGCTGAAGATTGATTATAAACGTTGTTTGACTTGTTTGGAAGAAGTTTATTGGTAACTTACAGGATTCATTTGTATGCATTTTGAACGAGGGAAACCGGTGGATTACTGAGTCAAGCGCTCCAACTAAACTGACTTTTTGGGGATATAAAGAAGGACTTTATCGAACAAAAGGACCATTTGTTATGTAGCTGGGACCCTTGTGATTGCAACCAGATGAAGATCTTCAAAGGTATGTGATTTATTTTATTGCTA